>NW_026705621.1:0-135000 GCF_029867415.1 Vicia villosa | reverse complement strand
GCCTACATGTCAGACTTAAATTTTGTAATTTTTAGAAGGTTAAGCTCAAGTTTGACAAAGCCTAACTCAGTCCAACTTATTTCCATCCTTAGATAAAGGGACAAAATAGATATTTTGTATTTATTTTATTTACTTTATTTCATTGATATACAACTTCATTTTTTTTATGAGATAGTTTTTTTTTTAGTAAATCATTCAATCACTTTTGCAACTTATATCATTATTGTGTATTTACATATATGAGGTATATATATATATATTTTTAAAAACAAGTTACATTAATAGAGAACAAAGGGTTTTCAACCCCGATACAAAAAAAAAAAAAAGCCCAAATCAAAGTCCACCAAAAAGAAAGATTACACTCCAATTAAAATTAAAGCAGATTTTTACTAAACTCATCAAAGTTACAAATTGAATATATAATTTTTTTCAATAAAAAATCATCTCCAAATCACTGCCTTTATATTCTAAACTACGTCCCAAACATTCAAAACATCATCCCTAAAAATAAACTATTTAGCAAAATTCAAAAGTTCCAACAAGTATCAACTAAATTAATTACTCCCTCCTTGCCCTCCCTGACCCTTTTGCGCCTACAAAAACTGGTCCAACTCAAAAAATTCTCTTTGATGCAACTAAACAAAATTTCACCCTTTCCAATTCAGTCGGCAATATTCCTCCAAATATACGAGGTATTGATTATTGCAGAATTTAGCAACTATATTCATATTGTTCCAATGGTGCCAAACTATGTAGATAACTTTACAAAAACTTTAAAAAATAATATGAACATATGGATGGTAAAAAAAATTATTACTAAATTTTTTAGTTAATTTTGATTCATAAGAATCATAACTGTATTAATTTCATATAGGAGGTATGTAGTACTAAGAGTGGAAATAGACCATACAAACTAACTAAACACAAACCTACCATCTATTCTACATAATAGATCTTATCAAATATTTATTTTTAAAAAAATTATAAGTATATTTGATTAAAAATGCTATATCACTTCTATAAAAAAAATTAACGCTATCATACTAGTCTATTTAACTAAATATAAATACTTTTATAAATATTATTGTATTATATTTTTTATTTTGAAGTAAAATACAATAATAAAACTTTGTTATTTAAAAGAACTTATAAATATAAGTTGAAAACACCTTATAAATTATTTTTATAAATTATTCTAAACAAATAGTTTTATAAAATTTATGTTAGGGCTCGGGCGTTAGAAACCGGTTTAGGTTTCTCACGTGAGCAATATTACTATTCTGATAGATTTTTCTTTTTTTCTTATTTTAAATATGTATCAGGAGTTATTAATCTTGGAAAAATAAAAACTTCCGCAAAATGATAATGAATAGAATATTTTTTATAAATAGTGAACAAAAATAACAGATTTTTTTATGGGTTCAAAACCGTCACAGTTCCTTAATAAATACACATAAAAAGAGGTCTCTCATGTAAAAAATTTATGAAAATCATGCATCGTAGACGGCGCTTATGTTATTAAGTAAACTCACTAAAAAAGCCAAATTTTAGTTGAATTTTTTATTTTTATATGTGGATATGAAATAGACTTTTTAAATAAATTAATAAATTAAATAGATTTTCAAACAAATCAGTCTCATGTCTAAAAATCCGCTTATAGCATGCTACTATACTTGTACTTAAATGCTTAGCATATCAGATTTAGATCTATATTTGGTGAAATTTATCTAACTAGCTCAGACCCATTCCTATTCCTAGTCCAAATAATTTGAACTTAATGTAAATGTACCAGTAGAGTAGAGCTAGGGTGGCAAACTGAAATGTCCGTCTTGTTTAGGCCTGTCTCGTAAAAGTCCGTAAAAAAATAGAGCGGAGCGGATATAGTTAAGGATGCGGACTTAAAATTTAGGCTCTCTCTGCAAAAAGTGAGGGCGGAACGGAGAAAGTTCGCAGATACTGCACCTTTTAAGTCTAAAAACACAAAAATTTATATAAATGATCATGCCGCAAAATCCCGCAAAAAAATGTGACGGGTCGGGGCGGGCACATTAGAGGATGAAGACCTAAATTCTTGGTCCTTCCCGCACTAAAGTGCGGAAAAAATGAACATGTCCAACACGTCGACCCGTTTTTCCACCCCTAATTAGAGCATTATCCACTTAATTAAATATTACTTTATTAACTCATAACATCTCTCTAGTTTAACTGTAATGAATGAAATTTAAATTTAATATATATATATATATATATATATATATATATATATATATATATATATATATATATATATATATATATATATATATATATATATATATATATATATATATATATATATATATATATATATATATATATATAAAAGACATGATCAAATGATATCAATGTGTCAAATTTAGTAAATGATATTTTTGATAATTCTTTACCGCATATCTATGTAACTAAATCCATCATTGAATTAAAAGCTAACATAATATAGATCATGTCCATAAAATTTAACATCATAAAAAATTATTTGATATGTCAACGAGATGTATAAAAACCAACGTCTTATGAAACTTTAACAAAACTGTTAATTTTGATCATTCTCTTTAATATATTAAATGATTTACGATTGATGTTAAATTTTATAAACATGATTTATATGATGTTAGCTTTCAACCTAATGGTGAATTTTATACAAATATGCGGTAAAGAGTTATTGGAAGCAGGGGCGGAGCCAAGGCCCAGCTAGCCCAGGCTCAACCCCTATTTTCTTTGTACTCCCCCAATTTAATAGTCGATTTTTAGACAAAATCAGGAGCAAAATTAGTAAAAATAGGGTGTGAAAATAAAATTAGATGAATAATCAATGGTATAAAATTTTTGTCCAAACTCCCTAAATTTTTTTACTCCGCCACTAATGAGAAGTGTAATATTGATAAGTTTGATATTTTGGTGTCATATGAACTTAGCATGCACTAGTAATTAGGAATGTATTCATTTTAAAGCAAAAAAATAAAAAATCAAAGAAAGTGTGGGGATTACGTAACCAAAACCCCTTGGCTGGTAGTAAATACCATGAATGTAGAACATATACCCATTTAGCTTACATCTTCCCACGCTCTCTTAACCTATTGGCTCCATCACTGACTTTTACCATTTTATAGTGTCCCCAAATTACTTATATATAAGCATGCTACTTAGGTTTCTTATTTTCACTCTATAAGAAACAGAGCAACTCTGTTTTTCTCTTTTCTCTTCACATTCCCACACTCAAAATGGCTTATTCCTCCAATTTCTTTTCACAAGATTCACTCGCTTTCAATCCAAAAACCCACCACGAGTTTCTCCCCTTCAACGAAAACGACCCCGAAGAGATGCTTCTATACGGCATGATAACATCATCATCTTCCCAACAACATCAACAAAAACTAACCACTAGTAACAAAGAGAAAACCACCAAGTCCTACCGCGGCGTTCGTCGGAGACCATGGGGGAAATTCGCGGCGGAGATACGAGACTCAACTCGGCATGGCATAAGGGTTTGGCTTGGAACATTCGACAGTGCAGAAGCAGCAGCACTTGCTTATGATCAAGCTGCTTTTTCAATGAGAGGTTCAGCTGCAATACTGAATTTTCCAGTTGAGAAGGTTAGGGAATCGCTTAGGGATATGAACTATGTAGTGTCTAAGGATGATGAGTGTTCGCCTGTTGTTGCTTTGAAGAGGAAGCATTCGATGAGACGGAAAATGGATGAGAAGAAGAAGAAACATGAGAGGGATGTTGTTGGGATAGATAATTTGGTTGTGTTTGAAGATCTTGGTGCTGAATATTTGGAACAGTTGTTGATGTCTTATTGTTGATGTTTTTTTGACGATTAAGATTATAAGTATTTGGTGCATTGATATGATGGAAAAATGTGTAGTTTGTATTTGTTAATTAAATTATATTTTTAATCTTTATTTGTATACAAGTGTTTGTTGAATCTTTATAGCTTTGATTAAAAATTAATTACTTGAATGAACCATGTTTGAACTTAACTACTTTTAGTTAAATTTACTTATATTATAGAAAAATTTAAAAGCAAATTAATAAAAAAAAAATATTTTTACACCATTTTCTTACACATACACTGTATTTTACTATTCATCTATACGGTGAACAGTGAAATATAATAATAATATTTTTTTTAAATGATTTGTTTTTACTTTTAAAATTGAGAGAGTACGGAAACAAAATTATGTGATTAACTAATTTCATAACTTCATTAACTAATTTTTTACATTTCATCAACAAATTTCATAACTACTAAAAATTTGGACAGTTTATAAACCAACTTCATAACTCCATTAACCAACATTTTACATTTTATTAACCAACTTTATTTTACTACTAAAAATTATTTTTAATATCAGAGTATTTATTAACCAACTTCATCACTACATTAGTCAATTTTTTACACTTTATTAACCAACTTTGTTTTACTATTAAAAGTCACTACTGTTCATTGGTACTATTCATCATCACTGTTCACGAATACTGTTCACAATTTAATATTATTTTATTTAAAATACACTGTTCATCGTATAAATACGGTGAATTGTGTATACGGTGTAAGTATTGGGTGTAAGAAATAGTGTAAGCATAACATTCTTGATTAATAAATAACAATTAATTCTTCTTTTTTAGAAAGTGTTTTGTATGCCGCGTTAATGGTTTGTGAATTGGATTTGATTTAGCGGTTTAGAGATTTTATTTTTGTGTGTGAAATAAGTCCTAACAGTGTGAAGTTGGATATGTTGAAATAGGCTAGCGATATTCTTAAAGAAATCAGAGAAGGTTAGAAGTCAGATTTGAAGTTGATTGATTGTCTTCTGTTAATCAATTAGGTAACAAAGGTTATTTTAGAATCGAAGAGAGTGGTGTTATGAGATTTCGTGACAGAGTTTGTGTTCTAGATGTACTAGAACTTAAGAAGAGTATTCTTGAGGAAGGTCATAGGAGCGATTTGAGTATTCATCCCGATGCTACTAAAATGTATGAGGATCTGAAGAAGATATTTTGGTGGCCATGAATGAAGAAATATATTGCTATGTTTGTGTATTCGTGTTTTACTTGCTAGAAGTTGAAGATTGAGTATCAGAAGCCATCTGAGTTGATGCAACTGTTGAACATTCTAGAGTGGAAGTGGGATGATATTTCCATGAATTTCGTGACGACAATTTCAAAGACTCCAAAGGGAAATGATTCAGTTTGGGTTATGATGGATAGATTGAGTAAAACAACTTATTTTATTCCGATAAAGATCATTTATTCATTGTAGAAGTAATCTGAAGAGTATATTGAGAAGATTGTTAAGTTGCATGGTATTCCTTTGAGTATTGTTTCTAATAGAGACCTGAGGTTTACGAGTTTCTGGGAAATTTTGAAGGAAGCCATGGGTACTAAGCTAAGGTTAAATTCTGCTTATCATTCGCTTACAAATGGTCAGTTAGAGAGGACAATTCATTCTTTGGAGGATTTGCTGAGAGCTTGTGTTTTGGAGCATGGAGGTAATTCGGACAATTATTTATTATTAATCAAGTACACTTACACCAACAGTTCCCATTATAGTATTGAAATGTAATTGTTCGAGGATTTGTATGGTAGACAGTGTAAAACACCTTTGTGTTGGTATGATTCTGGTGAAAATGTTGTGCTTAAACCATAAATTGTTAAGCATACTACTGAGAAAATCAAGATGATCCAAGAGAAGATGGGAGCTTTGCAGGGTTTCCAGAAGAGTTACCATGATAAGAGGAGGAAAACACTTGAGTTCCAAGAGGGAGATCATGTGTTCTATCGAGTTACCATGGTAACTAGTGTTGGTCGAGCTTTGAAATCTCGAAAGCTTACACCATATTTCATCGGTCCTTATCAAATTCTGAAGCGAGTAGGAAAAGTGGCCTATATAGTTGCTTTACGACCATGTCTTTCGAGTCTTCACATTTTGTTTCCTGTGTCTCAACTCCGGAAGTATGTTCCAGATCCGTCTCATGTGATTCAAATGGATGATGTGCAAGTGAGAGATAAATTAACTATGGTGCCATCACCAGTGTGAATCGATGATTGAGAGTTGAAACAAATGAGAGGTAAAGAGACCGTCTTGGTAAAGGTTGTTTGGGGAGGACCTGCTGGTGGAAGCACGGGATTGGAATTAGAGATTCAGATGAGGGAGTCGTATCTGACTCTGTTTTTTTCAGGTAATTTTTTACGACGAAAATTCTATAAATGGAGAAGAGTTGTAACACCAAAAATTTTGATTAATTTATTTAATCAAATTAAGTCATATTTTATTAATTGATTTAGATAAATTATGCGATTTAATGATGTGTTTGATGACTTATTTACTCAAATTAAGCTTACACATATAAGTAATCATTAAATCACATATATAATCGAAATCAATTAATAAAATATGACTTAATTTGATTAAATAAATTAATCAAATTTTGGAGTGTTACAAGTCTTCTCCACTTATTTTTGCAAAACTAAGGCTCGATTAGTTGCAAAGATATTTTTGCAAAGAGAAGGAATAGACTTTGAAGACGTATTTGTACCGGTTGCTAAAATTGAAACCATCAAACTAGTTGCTGGTATTGCGAGTAACAACAATTGGTTCATCTATCAAATGGATGTCAAATCTGCATTTTTGAATGGACCGCTTGATGAAGAAGTTTATGTAGAGCATCCCCATAGGTTTGTTGTGAAAAATCAAGAGTCAAAGTTCTATAAGTTGATGAAAGCATTGTATGGTTTGAAACAAGCTCCAAGAGCTTGGAACAAGAGGATAAATGGTTCTTAAAGGAGATTGGCTTTAAGAAGTGTGTATATGAACATGGTGTGTATGTGAAGACAAAAACAAGTGAAGGAGTGATAATCCTTTGTCTATACGTAGACAATTTGTTGATAATAGGCAGCGACGAAAAGTGCATTTCTAAGCTCAAGAATGATCTTATGAAAGAGTTTGAGATGACCGACATTGGCCTCATGACATACTTCCTTGGTATTGAGTTCCACAAGTCCAAGAAGGGATTGTTCATGCATAAAAGAAGGTATACGTTTGAGATTTTGAAGAAGTTTGAAATGGAGCATTATAATGGTGTAATTACTCCAACTGATTCGAGGCTAAAATTGTCGAAGAATGAGGATGAGCAAGATCTTAATCCAACTCGGTATATGGGACTGATTGGATCTTTGCGTTACTTGTGCAATACGCGACCAGATTTGACATTTAGTGTCAGTATTATGAGTAGATTCGTGGAGAGATCGAATGTGTCTCACTTGGAAGCAGCTAAGAGGATTCAAAGATACGTCAAAGGATCTATTGGCTGCAAAATTCTCGTTCTCACACCTGACATGGGCATAAAATACAATTTTCTCAGTTTTACCGATTCCAAATGGTGCGGAGATAAAGATGATTGAAAGTCTACGGCTGGATACATCCAGTGTTTTAAAAACCGGACCAGTAATCGAACCGGTGAGGGTACTGGGTCACTGGTTTATCGGTCGAACCACTGGGTCACTGGTCGAACCGCACGACCAAACCGGATTAAACCGGATAACTCGGTTGAATAGACTTGTCATTATATAGGTATAAAACCGGTCGAACCGGATTATTCAGTCTCTAAAAAAATATAACTAGCTTTTAAATTTTTTTAAAATATCATATCATAAATTCACAATTTCATAACTTAAATTCAAATTTTAAACAAAGATATCACACATAACAAAATAGTAAAAAATTACAAAGTCTAATTACAACATAATCTAATTGAATAGTTTATAACAAAATAACTCCAATGTGTACCAAATTTAATTCAAAATAGGATCCTACTAAAAAGAAAATCAAATAAAATTCAATATGTTTATGCTATTTAAGAAAATTTATTAGCAAATATAACAAATAGACAATAAAGTTTTTAATTTGCCACTAACGAAAAAAACTATGTGAGAATGCTATTTAAGTAATACACTACTAAATATATTAAAAAAAAAAGTAAAAAAAAAAGTTTAAAAGAAATGTTAAAAAAAAGTTTAAAAAAAAATTAAAAAAAAAATTAAAAAAAAGTTTTTTTAAAAAAAAGCAATTAAACCGCCGGTTTTCCGGTTTTCCCGGTTTTCCCAGTTTTCACCGGTTTTCACCGGTTCCCACCGGTTTGATGGCATACCCGATCTGACTATTGAACCAGACCGATTTTTAAAACACTGGATACATCTTTATGTTCGATGAAACACCAATCTCATGATGTTCGAATAAGAAACCGGTAGTAGCACTCTCGCCTTGTGAGGCTGAGTACATTTCTACTTCGTTGTGTGTGTGCCAAACCGCGTGGTTGATGAATCTATTGAAGGAGCTTGACCGCGATAAGGATGACGTTGTAACGCTCTGGGTTGTTAATGTTTCCGCTATAAACCTTGCTAAGAATCCAATTGGACATGGGAGGTGCAAGCATATTGAGATGAGGTTTCACTACATGAGAGAACTTGTTAGTGAAGGAATGTTGAGATTGGAATATTGTAGAAATGAAAACCAAATAACTGATTTGTTGACTAAGGGGATCTCAAAGTGCTCAAGAGATTGAAGATCAACATGGATATGGAAGATTTGGAGCATTTGGTGTATTAAGTGAAAATTGATAATTCAAGTGCTTTAACCGGTTACCATAGGGGTGTAATCGGTTACATGTATGTGAAAAGTCAAATAAATTGAAGAAAAGTTATTCTAGTGTTGATGTAAGCAATTACGCATTTGTAGTAACTGATTACCACTCTCAGTATTAATTTTAATTTTTTGTTTATGTTGACTTATTGTTTGTGTCTCAATTAATTTATAATTGTTTAAATACATTTGAATTATTATTATTATTTAATGAAAATATACATTCTCATTCTCAATTATACTGTCTCACTAATTCTTTATCTCTCACTCACTCTCCATATTCAAATTTTCTATTTTTACATATCAAATGATTCCTTGTTATGTGTGTATTTTACTTCTTCATCCTTATTATCGACCCTGTCTTAGATAATTATTTATTAGATTATTCTAACACTTTTATGCTAATATTTCAATTGATCGACTTGTCAATTTTTAAATTGATTAAGATAATCATTATTTTGGCTTATATAGGAACTTCAAGTTTAGAAGTCAAGATGCATGGTTTAGTCTTAATCTGTTTTAAGCCACGCGTTGGTGCAGACGTGGATCCCATATGCTTTTTGGCAACCTATTTTTGTTTTTAAGTGCAAAATTTCAGACTCTGCGACAATTTTTTGCAGCAATAAGTAGTGTCTTTATTCGATCATTTTCTAAAGATTTTTTCTTTTTTTTTGGCCTTATACCACCGGTTTAATCCGGTTCGGGGGCGAGTTCTGGCATCAAGTGGTTCCATCCCCCTCCCGATCGCAGTTGCGGGGGATCAAACCGTGGTTCTCCCTACCAAGTCCAGCGCCAATCACCATTGGACCAACTAACGATTGGTTCTAAAGATTTATTTTGACAAAACAGTTTCTTAAGATAGAAATAAATGGTCATAGTAACAAGTTATTAACGATAATGGCTAAAGAATTTGACTCTACTCAATAGGTGATTAAAGAATATAATAGTCAAATTTGTAAAGTTGGATATCAAAATTTCAAAAAAATAATAAAAAGAAAAGTAACATATAATTAGGATTTTTCATAGTATAATATATGAAAAATTGAACCGAATCAAACCGAACTGTTTCAATTTACTAAAAATTGAATCAAATCAAAATTATTAGTTTGGTATACCATTTCAAAATTCTAAACCGTATTGAACGGTTAGAAGACAATTTTTCCTAAATTGATCCGTTTATTAAAGAACCAACCTGTTAAATTATTTTTTAATTTTTTTAATAAAAAAAATTAATTTTTTTAAAGTATTTTTCATTTTTAATTTTAGTTTAGTTCAGTTCAATTTTAGTTTCAGCTTGATACAGTTTCAATTTCAACTTGATTTTAGAATTGTTTATGCATTATGGTTTGGTTCACTAATCAAAGATAACAGTTCAATTATTTTAAGTGCAATTTGGTTTGGTTCAACGGTTCAATTCAGTATCCTACACACAGATATTAACGAGGGTGTATAATACTTTGTTTAAGTTATTTTAAACTTATTTTTAATAAATTAAAAAACGAATTATAACATTAATTCACAAATAGAAATGTATATTATTTAAGATTAAAACATTGTTAACAATGGTATATTATTTTAAAAAATTATAGTAAAATAATACATAAAACATTTTATAAATTTTTTAATATCCAATTTAAATCAATTTTTTATTTGATTTTTTTAATAAAAATTCTTTATAAATTCTTTTCAACATAAATATGCTATACTATAAAAATTATATTTTAAAAAAATAAAACAATCATACCCTTAATCTAACCAACTCACACTAATATATTTGCAAAATAATAAAATATTATAAATAAATAATGATTTTTTAATAATAATTTTAATGATAGTGATTAAAAGTTGCGATTGTTGATCATTAGAGTAGTGCTATATGAGCGTGTTTTGATATACCCCCTCTTAAAAAAATTGTTGAACAGACCTTACCAAATACAGATTTCATCAAATTTGACCTTAGATCAAGATTCCAATAGAATCTGCATACGTGGCACACTATGTGGCATTTTTTTTAAATTTTTTTATTATTTTTTAATTTTCACGTGGAAATTTAAAAAAAAATTAAAATTTTTTAAATTTATTTTTTTAAAAAAAATTTATTTTTAAAATTTATTTTTATATATTTTTTAAACTTTATTGATTGGTTGTTAAAAGGTTAAATATTAAAACTAAAATATTTTGTCTACAATGAGTATTGAACACAAGACATAATATATACAAGAGCCACATTCTACCACTAGGCCAATTGCTTCTATTGCTACGTATCAGAGCATAGAGACACTGACTTGAGATATAAGGTAAACGGCTACTCCACGTCGTTACCTGCACGTTACCAACAAAGGGTAACATTCAAACAGAAGGGGTGAGATATCAAACAGTATAAAGGAAAGTATGATAATATTCATGGCAAGGAAAAGATCATACATAATTCACCACTTCTCGTCACATAACATCTTACAACAACTTTCATCACTAAACAACTTTCAAAACGGCAACAATGTCATTAATCAAGTATGACAACATATTCAAATTCACAAGTATGATATCAACTACGTCACGTCTACATCTCATCATCTCAATAACCCAAATGCAATTCAAATGCAATTCAAATGCGACTCGACTTATGCAAATGTATGTGGTACCATTTGGAGTAAAACTCCCATCGTCTCAAAATTGCCATTGGGCACATCGTCGCTATTGCCATTATAAGGCCATCATCGCTTTTTTGCCATTTTCAGGCCATCGTCTCTTTATGCAATGGATGTGATTCAATGAATGTAATATCCACACAAACACAACATTTACAACACGTCTCATCCACAATCAAACATCATCAATTAAATGTCGAATTTCAATGACAACGACAAAAATATCACCAATCATAGTAATGCATCACTTCACAATCACGTTGCTATGTTGTATCATCACACAACAATATTTCACTTCACAACATCAAACGGTTCATTTAAAGAAAAAGTTTCAAAACGGTTTCCAAAGGTTTTCAAATCATTTTCATTAGAAAGACATTGATTAGAGCTTCACGGAGGTTCAAACAACACTTAAACAGGAGTTACGGATCAAAAGATACACCATTTCAAAGTTTCAAAAAGTTTTCAACAACAGTGTTCTCTTAGCGGGCTCAAGCGTGCTTCTTGAAACTAAAAACAAAAGCGAACAGTTTTCGCAGCTCCGTTTAGCGCATCAGCCCCGCTTAGCAAGCTCGCAAAATTTTCAAAATATTCCCAGCATCCGCTTAGCGTGCCAAAGGACGCTTTGCGGACGTGCGATTATGCAGAAAAATCACAGATGTGACAACCCCGCGTAACCACACTTCAACCACCCAAAACTCTTCTCAATAAGCAATTAAAGACATCAGCTAACATCATTCATCAACAATCATATTCAAAACATGATTTCAACCACAATTTCGTGAAAATTCATCACAAACCCTAAAATTCCACAACATACAATCAAAGGCTACACATACAATCTAACCCACCCTAAATTAAACATCATCATACAACCCTTTATCATGAAAGAATCCCACCCTTACCTATGGTTTGGATTGAAGACAACTCTATCTTCAATGGGAACCTAGCTTTCTCCTCTTCTCTCTTTCTCTTCTTTCTCCAAATGAGGTTCTAACTTCTATTTTCCCCAATTTCCTTGTTTTGTTAAACCCTTACTAATTCTCAAATTGCTAATGAGCTCTAATTAACACCTCTTAATTACTAACACCAACTTAGGCCTAATAACTACTAACCTCACTAACTTATGTCATTTACTAATAATTCTCAATAAAATAACATAAAATCACTTAAACACATAATAAACACATAATTCACATAACCATCAATTAATTCACATAACACACAATAACATAAATAATTACTAAGATGCACTCAAATAAAGGAATGACGCATCCTCCATACTAATTGCAAATCCTTTTGTCTTCCTCATGGGTCAGTACACTCTAATTCAAAAAAGGATCCACATCTAGAAAGAACTTATAAAGACTACCTTCATCTTACTCACATTTTAACTTAAGACTTAGAGTTCTAACCTTGCAAGTCAATCCCTCTCTTACCGCGTCGAAAGTTCAAATTTACCGTTGCAACTCACAACCTCCATTTTTCAATTAATTATAGATTAATAATTAAATTAGTTTGATGTGTAAGGATTTTAGTCGACTTCAATTATCATTCAACTCATTCAACTTTTCTTTTTCAACCACTGCAAAAGTTGAAAATTGTAATTAGACTTATAAAAAATGTTGTCTAAAAGTAATAATTTTCAAGCATTTGTTGTTGTCTACAAAATTTGTATACTCTTTGAACACACTATAAGAAATTGTTTCCCAATGTGTTGAGACTCAATAAGAAGGAGCCATGTTAGAAATCCTACATTTAAAAATATATTTATATTTAACATCTTTCATCTTTAAATTTATCTATTTCATAACTAGAAATAAATTTTATTGATCAGATATTCATCATTGTTCACTCATATAGTTATTAATATCCGAACTATGTATATATGATGTGGAATATGGTTATTTTTAATTTCTCCGAAAAGGACAGTCATAGTTTATCCATAATTCCAATCTAGTTGTGTTCAAAACAGGTGGCCAAGCAAGTTCTGTCTCGTGAGTATAACTATATAACTATACATCAACATAACAAAGACTTGATATTATGTTGGTAGGAAAAGGACTCATCAATCATATAACCACATTTCCTTGTTCAAAAAGGAATTTAAAATTAAAATGGCAATATTTTATAGGCGAAATTTGATTAAGGAAAGTGTAAGGAAAGAGCTAAAGAGCCTTATATTAAGTTGGTTGGATTTTTCTAGAATTGAATAAAAATCAAAATCTTGAAGAGAAATATTAAATTATTTGCCTACGTTATCAAGTCTAACTTTGAAGCGAAAAATGGTTCTTTTGGCTTTGGTTTATGGTCTAATTGAATATGATACTTGGACCAAAAACTATAATCTTATGACTTAGTTTTGAATTTTTAATCCTCACGTGGGTATTTATGTAGTATACATTCCATTTTAATATTTTAACTAGTAGTACTACAATTTTCCCTTGGTTTTATTTTTAGTGGTGCGAAAGTGGAAATTCAATTTTGTTGTCTGATAGGAAACTTCCTAGATTTTGAGAAAGAAATAAACAAAAGAATGCACGTCTCTTTATTTACTATTTATGAGCAAGGTCTAACAAAACTTAGAATTATTTTAGAGGACTAATGAGGTACTAGAACATTATTGTTAGTACTTAACATTCAAACAATATTGGCATTTTTTTAGGCAACATCGGTTTTTTACATAAGCACACAACAAATCTATTGAATAAAAAAACAAGAGCAAAATACAAATTTGGGAATTAAGCCGAAATCTAACAAACATACACTACTGTAAAAAAGCGCTTTTAACTTCGGATGTGAAATGTATTTTACTTCAGCTAAAGAAACGAGGTAATGAATGATGTCATAAAAAGTAACGATTTAATACCTCGGTTTTTAAAACACCGCAGGGTAAATTTATTTGCATATGGGTTCGAACTCTGTCACATGCATTTTTATTATTTACAAAACTAGCGCCTCATATATCTCGGTTTATCAATAAAATCAAGGAGTAAATTAGATTGTTTTTTTTATATAAATTAAAATTCATTACATTATTTACACACTACAATGTTTATATTTTTTACACAAAATAATAAAATAAAAATGAACTTGTCCATGAAGATTATATGTTGGATTTTCAATTTCTTAATATTTTGGGCAAGATCAAATCTTGAGTGCAAATATATTTTCTATTGTTTTTTTTTTTGGCATTTGCTTATGATATAAAAAAAAGTATTAGATAAATCAATGATTTTCTGCTCAACTAAATATTTAAGAACATAAACCTTAAACCTAAATAATTTTTTTCATCACAAACTAGTAACAAACCCGTGCGTACGCACGGGTTCTGTTCGGTTATGCGAATTTGGACACATCATTTATTTTAAATAACAATGTTTAAAAAAAATTAGATAAATAATTGATTATTTCGTATATAAAAATATTTAGATCAATAATAAAATTTTCCCGTATAACATTTTTGGATTAAAAATATTTAATCATAAATATCATTTCTCGTATAAAAAACATTTAGATCAATAATAGATTTTTTTTCCGTATACATACTTCATTTTTCTTTAGGTATCATTTACAAAAATATTTGGATCAATAGTAAATTTCGTATATAAAAATATTTAGATCAATACTAAATTTTTTCTCGTATGCCATTTTTGAAAAAAAAAAATTTGGGTCATAAATATTGTTTTTCGTAAATAATAGATTTTTTTTCCGTATACAAATGTTATTTTTGTTTAGGTATTATTTACAAAAATATTTGGATCGATATTAACTTTTCGTATATTAAAATATTTAGAACGATAATAGATTTTTTCCCGTATACCATTTATTGATAAAAAATATTTGATCATAAATATCATTTCTCGTATATAAAATTATTTAGATCAATAATAGATTTTTTTCCGTATACAGACTTCATTTTTGTTTAGGTATCATTTACAAAATTATTTGGATCAATAATAAATTTCGTATATAAAAATATTTACATCAAAAGTAGATTTTTTTTCCGTAAACCATTTTTGAATAAAAAATATTTGGATCATAAATAACATTTTTCGTAAATAATAATACAAACATTATTTTTATTTAGGTATCATTTACAAAAGTATTTGGATCAATATTAAATTTTGGTATAAAAAAATATTTAGATCAATAATAGATTTTTTCCCGTATACCATTATTGGATAAAAAATATTTGATCATAAAGACCATTTCTCTTATATAAAAATGTTTAGATCAATAATATATTTTTTTCCCGTATACAGACTTCATTTTTGTTTAGGTATCATTTACAAAAATATTTGGATCAATAGTAAATTTTGTATATAAAAATATTTACATCAATAGTAGATTTTTTCCCATTTATCATTTTTGAATAAAAAATATTTGGATCATAAGTAACATTTTTCGTAAATAATAATACAAATATTATTTTTATTTAGGTATCATTTACAAAAATATTTGGATCAATATTAAATTTTTGTATAAAAAAATATTTAGATCAATAATAGATTTTTTCCCGTATACCATTTTTGGATAAAAAATATTTGATCATAAATACCATTTATCGTGTAGAAAAATATTTAAATCAATAATATATTTTTTCCCGTATGCAGACTTCATTTTTGTTTTGGTATCATTTACAAAAATATTTGGATCAATAGTAAATTTCGTATATAAAAATATTTACATCAATAGTAGATTTTTTTCCCGTATACCATTTTTTAATAAAAAATATTTGGATCATAAATAATATTTTTCGTAAATAATAATACAAATATTATTTTTATTTAGGTATCATTTACAAAAATATTTAGATCAATATTAAATTTTCGTATAAAAAAATATTTAGATCAATAATAGATTTTTTTCCGTATACCATTTTTGGATAAAAAATATTTGATCATAAATATCATTTCTCTTATATAAAAATGTTTAGATCAATAATAGATTCTTTTTCCTGTATACAGACCTCATTTTTGTTTAGGTATCATTTAGAAAAATATTTAGATCAATAGTAAATTTCGTATATAAAAATATTTAGATCAATAGTAGATTATTTTCTCGTATACTATTTTTGAATAAAAATATTTGGATCATAAATACCATTTTTCGTAAATAATAGATTTTTTTTCATATACAAATATTATTTTTGTTTAGGTGTCATTTACAAAAATATTTGGATCAATATCAAATTTTTGTATATAAAAATATTTAGATCAATAATAGATGTTTTGGCCTATTCTATTTTTGAATAAAAAATATTTGGATCATAGATAACATTTTTCGTATATAAAAATATTTCGATCAATAATAGATTTTTTTCCCGTATACAAACTTTATTTTTGTTTAGGTATATTTACAAAAATATTTGGATCAATAGTAAATTTCGTATATAAAAATATTTAGATCAATAGTAGATTTTTTCCCGTATATCATTTTTAATAAAAACTATTTGGATCATAAATACCATTTTTTGTAAATAATAGATTTTTTCCATATACAAATATTATTTTTATTTAGGTATCATTTACAAAAATATTTGGATCAATATTAAATTTTCGTATATAAAAATATTTAAATCAATAATAGATTTTTTGAATAAATTTTTCCGTATATCATTTTTGACTAAAAAATATTTTGATCATAAATATCATTTTTCGTATATAAAAAAAAATATCAATAATAATTTTTTTTTTTGTGGAAGAAAGAAGTGTGAAAGTGATGAAAGAGAAAAAAAAATAGAGAATGAAGAGAGATTTGATAAGTTTGATAAAATATAAGAGTTGTATTATGTTAATAATAAAATTAAGAACTTTGTGGTGCAAAGACCAAAAACCACAATTTTAATGTGGTGGCAAAAAATCAAATAAGGGTATTTTTGTCTTTTCCACAACCATTAATTTTCTTATATTATAGATACTCCGACAAACCTTAAAGTTGGGGATGTAGATTTAAGCACTTCATGATGTTTCATTATCAATTTTTTTCTATTTAAAATATTTTTATAATGGATTTTTTTATGTTTCACGCAGATCACTAATGGCAATGTCTTGAGCATCGATAGTCATGAATGCATCCAATTTCTATAGGATATATCTGTTTCAACCATTAGAAAATGTTTTTCTACAATTACAATCCATCAGAGAACTTTATCAAGCTTCTTAAGTTCTAAGATTTCATTATCTTGCAATCCATCCCAAATAATGATGTATACGAGTTAGGATTAGAGTAAAATTTGATTAATGAGTGCTTTTATAGTAAACTATGTTTATTGTATCCCTCGGTTATTAAGAAAATCGACGGGATAGATCATTTAATTTACAAATAAATAATATAATAAAAAGAAGGATTAAATATACAAAATCCCCATAGTGTTAACGAATTTTGATTTTAACCCCCGTAAAAAAATTGGATTCCCCTTTGTAATGTTAAGATTCCATGTCTTTAGCCCCTCTGTTGACCAAGTGCATGAAATCTTCAATTTTGCTTAAGTGGCATGTACACGTGGATTTTCTTTTATTTTTTAAAATTCACGTGGAATTTTTTTTAATTTTCTAATTTTTTTATTATGAGCGGGTAAATCAAAATTCGCTAACATTGCAGGGGTAAGATACAATTGTTTTATATAAAAATAATTATCTATTTGAATTTTTTAATTAAATTACATTTTTGGATATAAAATAATATCCTTGTTTTGAATTTCCGCGTTTGCACTGCTTGCTGTCACTTTATATTCTTGCCTATCTTATTAAGTCCCCTAACATTCCATGAAATTATCATTTATTCAGTAAGGGATCCTTTGAAGGGTCATCCCAAACCCCCAAGGAGTCAATTCCATTAGAACATGTTATTTGGTTACTTGGCCCTCCTTCCATAATTGGCTTGTTTATGTCTCTCGGCCCCCTGTTAAGGATTCTGGTGTCAAGGGGGAAAGGACAGTCGAAAAATAAGAAAGCTTGATCACCGACGACATTATCAACATCAACGGTGAAAATCCGACTCCTTCTAGGACTAAAGAGGGACAACCTTCAGAGGTCAAGGAGAATTGAAGAAGCTATGGGTGGATGTAATACGAGGGAATAGAGACACATTGAATGAAATTGCGATCCCTTTTATCGTGCATAAAGTTGTAGATGGAGCGATTGAAGAAGCTGATGTTGAACCAGAGATGTGATTCTGGGAAACCTTAATATTTATGTACGTCATTGGGGCTTCCATGAGCATGGGTGCTGTGTGAAACAATCACCATCAAGGACATTGAGGGAAAGAAAATTCAGCCAAAAGTGGAGTATGAATGGAGGACCCAATATTGTGATAAATGTCAAAAGGTAAGTCATAAGTGACATAAAGAGAAGAAGCAACCTATCAAGAAATGGAAGACAAACAGGTGAACACACAGGCAAACAAATTATGAAAGGAGGACAAGGTAACCATGTAACATGTTCTAATGGATTTGCCTCCTTTGAGGTTTGGAATGACCCTTTAAAGTGAATAAATGATAATTTCATGAAAGATTAGGAGGCTTAATAAGTCAGTCAAAAATAGAGAGTGGCAGCAGACTGTGCAAACGCAGAAATTTAAAACAATGACAATATTTTACATCAAAAAATGTAATTTAATTAAACAATTTAAATAGATAATTGTTTTTATAGTCAAAACAAACATAAATAAGTATTTTACCCCTATAACGTTAGCGAATTTTGATTTACCTCCCTCGTAAAAAAAACAATAATAAAATTTTAAAAAAATCCACGTGAATTTTTAAAAAAAAAAAAAGATAAACCACGTGTTCATGTCACGTAAGCAAAATTGAAGATTCCATGCCAATTGGTCAACTGAGGGGCTAAAGACATGAAATATTAACATTACAAGAGAGAATTCAATTTTTTTACAGGGGCTAAAATCAAAACTCTCTAACATTACAGGGGAATTTTGTACATTTAACCCTAAAAAAGAAAGGTTCGTGAAATTGTTATTTTCCTCAATTTTAAGAAAATCTGAGGTGAGATGTGGTTTTATTTCTAAAACGTATCGCACAATGGAATCATATCACTATAATAGCAATGATCATCCATATTCAAAGTGTAACATATCTTTTGAATTTTCAAGGAAGCTTTTGAGCTATTTAAACAACATACTCCCTCCGGTCTCATATATATATATATATATATATATATATATATATATATATATATATATATATATATATATATATATATATATATATATATATATATATATATATATATATATATATATATATATATATATATATATATATAGCAAATTTATAAAAAAAAAAACTCACCCTTTAAGAAAAATTTATCAATGCATTTAATTCTTACACTCTTTCTAATTTTACCTCTATTTTTTGCTTTGCAAATCGTTGCAAATATTAAAATATAAAAAGTTATAGGGGTATATTTCGAATAGTGATATTGAATGTAATGATTATAGATTTTTTTTCTTATATTTAAGACCATAGTTTTTTTTTGTTGCTTATATTTGAGACTGGAAGGTGTATCTATTTTCAACGTCTTATTTCCAACTCTTTATTTCTGCAAACCCAGTTTCAAAGTATTGTTTTTCTTCAAAAATGAATGAAAATCTTTTGTTTGTTATCAATGAAAAGTTTGGTGATTTGGATGATTTGAAAGACAAAAGTCATTATCTAAAGAAAACTATTTCCAAATAAAAGTTGAATGATTACTTTAACATTTTTTATGTCCCCATCTACATTAATCTCGTTAAAGAGTTCTGATTAAATGCCTCTGTTGTGCCAACTGGTTATGATGCTGAGGTAATTTAGGCCTATATCAACGACTCTCATATAACCATTACTGCATCACTCATTGCTTAGACAATAAATGGTTAAGAGGAAGGTAGTTGTGTTGAATATTATAGATTCAACCACGTCTACTCAACCACATTCACCTAATGTATGTCAATAGAGATAGGCCCACCAGCCCTTCAACTCTACTTATCCCAATTGGAAAAGTTTGGTTTCAACTTCTAGTGTCAAATTTCTGTCCAAGAAAGAAACTACTTGAAACGGTTACTTGGGATGACAAACATCTCATTTACTTCCTTACCCACAAAGTCGGAGTTAATCTTTTTCTTACCATTTTTAACTTCTTAAAGGAAATGATAATCATCTCTCGGGAGGAAATGACTTTTCTCATACCATATGGAAGATTTCTTTATGAACTTTTCTCTCTATTAGAGATAGTTAATAAGGATAATGTTGAAGTTGAAGTTGAAGTTGAATGGAGTCAGAAGTTTGAATATGTGGAATAGTTATCTATTGTCCTGTTTTTTTATTATCACTGAAATATTTTCTTTTCTATTATTGCATATTCTTGTTTATTTATATAACAAAGATTTTGAAAATTACTAATTAAAAAAAACATGGAATCTGGAAAGACGTCAAGTGAGAAATTGTTGAAAAAAACTTTAAATGAGCGAATAGGGATTCGAAGCAAGATCCCTAATAGCTATATTTCCTCTGTTTTCCAAAAAGCCGAAAGAAGAGGTATATTAATTTTTTATAGATAAAACATGGTGCTCAATTATAACTATGTTGCACACCCAAGACCTATACTCTTGTTTTTTAGCATGTTCGAGGCGATAGATTTATCATAAACAATGTTAATTATAGTAGTGATAAAATTAAGAGAATTTCTTCCATTTGAACGGGGATTTTTATGATCCACCTTACTAACTTGTAACTTATTTCTCATTCTCTTTCTATGAGTAACTATTAGGAAGATCCTAAAGTTTCACATTGGTTGGAGATAGAGCATTGAAAGAGTATATATAGAGGGACACTCCTCACCTTACCATCCGGTTTTGTAAGGATGAGTTATGTCAAACTCTATTATGGTATCAGAGCCTATCGATCCAACCATGGGCCGCCCATCATTAATATCAACGCATCAAGCCCAAAAACAGTGATGGGCGTGAGGGGGTGTATTAGGAAGATCCTAAAGTCCCCCATTGGTTGGAGATAGAGTATTGAAAGAATATATATAGAGGGACACTTCTCACCTTACCAACCGGTTTTGTAAAGATGAGTTAGGTCAAACTCTAATAGTAACCAACATAAAACCACTCGTGTTGGTTCCTTCTTCTTGACCAACATAATCACCTCATAATTCCTTAACCGGTCCAAATTCTTTTTGAACTTGTATGATAAGCCCCTCATCATTAGTTATATGACTTATATCCATAATAGCAAACTTCTTAAGGCGTATAGCTCCCTCCTAAGGAGAGGAGGGAACAATATTACTAAGAGACAAATTTTGAATAGTTTTAGCAAAGAAAATATATATTGACTCATTATCTACGTTGTCTTTTCTCTCCCTGTTGTCATTCAAATAGTTTCTATGAGTACCTTATTTTCCTAAAATATTATTAGTGAGATGCCTAAGGTCCCATGATTAAATTTGCATGGTTATATTTTGCATGATTATGTTATGCATGTGTGACATGTTCACTACTACAGAAAGTGCTTCTAACGCCAGAAGCGGAATACATTTTACTTCGGCAAAAGAATTCGTAAAAAGTAATGACTTAACACTTCGATTTTAAAACATCGAGGTAAAGGTTATTATGGCATGGGTTCGAACCACAATTTCTGCACTTTTATTATTTATAAAAATTAGTGTCTTTTTTATTTCGGTTTATCATAAGAACTGATGGGTCATTAGTTATTTTTTTAATAAAACTCGTTACAGTGTTTACAAAAAATATTACATTAATTGCCCATGAAGATCATATGTTGGATCTTCAATTACTTGATATTCTAGATAAGATCAAATACTGGGAACCTCTTTTCTCAAAACAAAATAAAAGGGTTTGTTAAAGGATATTCTCTACGGATCTTGCATGAATTTGTTTCTGGTGAAAAAAAAGGGTAAGATAATTAATATCAATAATAAAAAAATTCGGTATAAATAAAAATTTAATAGAACAAACCTTGAACCCAATTGATTTTCTGCTCTTGCAATTCATTGAAGAGAACTTTTCCAAGTTTCCTTATGTTTCAAGCGCTTCATATGTTTCATTTAGATTTCCAATATCGTAAGAGAACTTATATAATGGATGTCCTTTAGGTTTCATGCGGATCACTAATGGTGGATTCTTGAGCGTTGGTAACTTTTATATGGACGACAAAGATTTGTTTAATGCCGTTGAATGAAAATAGTGAAAGAAACACTTAACTATCACATTTTGGTCTCTCGTCTCATAATTAATTCAAAGCATCTTACTTCTTTTTTCTTGCAAACGAAAACACTTATTTACCTCCTTAGATAAACAACGTAATCGTAGAAGCATGTACTTGACATTGGCATCTATGGGATCGATAACTCTTTATACTATAACCGATATTTCTGTGCACTTGCGGACCTATCAATAACCTAAACCCAATTTTAATTGGTACCAAAAACCCATTACTTCTTTGCATTGATCAAGTCATTATACTTCATGCACATTTTTATCTTGCGCATGCTCATATCATACCTTCTTATTTGGCACACTGCACCATCATCCATTCTCATCACACATTACACAAGTTATATTGGACATTCATTCACACCCAAAGCCTATTTTTCATTAGCCCAAAGCCCAATATTTATTGTCACCCTTCAAAGCACAATGTCCAATGAAACCATAATCTCTTTTTTTTTTTTCAATCTAAGCATCAACCTTTCGATTGAAGAAGATCATTTATTTTCATATCGATCTAAGCATCCGTTTTTGGATTAAAGACAATCATTTATTTTCTTGTTGATCTATGTATCAACATTTCAGTTGAAGACAATCATTTACTTTTTTTTGTCAATCTAAGACGATCATTTATTTCCGTATAGATCTAAGCATCAACCTTTCGATAGAAGACGGTCATTTATTTTCTTGTCGATCTAAGCATCAACATTCTGATTGAAAACGATCATTTATTTTTTTGTCGATCTAAGCATCAACTTTTCGATTGAAGATGATAATTTATTTTTTGTCGATCTAAGCATCCACCTTTTGGTTGAAGACAATCATTTACTTTTATTCTTGATCTAAGAATCAATCTTTCGGTTGAAGATAATCATTTTATTTTCTTGTGAATCTAAGCATCAGCCTTTTGGTTGAAGACGTCGTTTATTCTTCTTGTCGATCTAAGCATCGTCGGGAAGTAGTTAGTGAGAGTACATGGCGGCATTGAAGCTGTCAAAAAAGTCATATGGCTTACAAGATTAATGAGAAAATTGATTGTTGAGCAAGGTGAAGTTCGGTTGCAATGTGATAGTCAGAGTGTCAAACTTCACCATGTGTTTTTTCTTTACTTCACCATGTGTCAAACTTCATATTCTATGAATTTTGTAGCATAATTCTCTTTTTAAATTTATTACTCTGCTTGTGGACTAGACTGTCCTATTTTTATTTGACTGATTGAATTTTCATGTCTCTTTACCTTGTAAGGATTAGCAGATCTGATATCTAAGCAGAACAATGTAAATAATAATATCTAACAACATATCAAATTAAAACAACATGTATAACAATATGAAGAATTGTGATTGAATGAGAAATGAAAGTAAATACATATTAGCACAACTTCAAACAAAGACTAAAATCAATTATACAAGAGTACATTACATACATAGTATTTGTCCTTACACCAAGAAGCAAAGAGCTACATCATTATTGAGAATACAACAAACCAATAACTAGTTTAGAAATATTCAAACAACATAATTCAAATAACTTTGTAGAAAACTAACATGAATCAAACAGAAACTATCCCAATACCGATCGCATGCGGCTATAACATACTTTATAGTGCTCACACAAATTATTTTTCAATCTTCTTTTGTTCTAACTTCAAGTTGCAATGCTCACAATCACACCGGTCGCAGTAGCAACTGCAGACGATTATGGTGCTGCAGTTTGAATCCCTGATCCGTCTCGCTCGTTGCCAGTGGCCTTGACATCACCGTCTCCTTCATTCTCTCCACTCAACTCTTCCAACGATTTCCCCTTTGATTCTGGAACAAGTAAAGTGAACAACATCCCAGCAAAGTTGATCACACCGAGCATAATAAGCGAGTTCTTAATCCCAATGCCGGTTGGATATCCTTTATCGGTCTTTGTAGGATCTTTACTTTGTGCAGCGTACAAGAATCCAAACGCGCCAACAATCGCTCCAGCCTTTCCTGCGGCGGCTGAGATTCCGTGACATGTAGACCTTAACCGAGCTGGAAAAATCTCGGCCGGAACAACAAATGTTGTAGAATTTGGACCAAAATTAGCAAAGAAGAACGTGAGCGAGTACATTACAACGAACCCGATTCTGTTTTCCTTATGGCTCCAATGATCATATGGTATAGCAAGAGCAAACATGAAAACAGTCATGAAGAAGAATCCCATAATTTGAATAGCAAAACGACCCATGTAATCGATTAGCGCTACTGTGAACCAGTAACCAGGAACGGTACTAAACAACGCGATAAGTGTTTGCGCTCTCGCAATCTTGTAAACCTCGTGAATTGCACTCATTTCTGCTGCCGGAGGGATCCAACCAATTGCGCTAAAAATATCCTTTTGGAAAAGATTCTGACTATAGAAAGCAATATCCAACAAAAACCAAGTACTACATGTTCCAACCAAAGGCAAACCGTGTCTCTTCGCGAATTCCTTGCTGAACAAGCCATAACTATTCCTTTCGCTGCCCGTATATTTTTCTACCTTTTCTTCTTCTACTTCAATTTCAACTTGCAAAACCTTCGACATATCCAAAGCAACCTGTTTCGCATTCTTAGCCACAAGAGCCGTGTAACGAGCAGTTTCAGGCATTTGCATACGCCAATAGTACGTCAATGCAGCCGGAAGAGCGCCAAACATAAGAATAAGTCTCCAAACATAATCAAATTGAGGCAATAACAGTGATGCAGCTGGATTTTCTTTAAAAGAAGGAACATTATATTTGTGATCGAACGCAGAAGCCACGATCAACGCAACGATTCCACCACCTAAGATACCAAACCCTTGCATAGCGAAAACAGCAGCTATAAACGCGCCTCGCGTCTTTTTGTTAGCATATTCAGACATAATTGTAGCCGAAAGAGGGTAATCACCACCAATGCCAAAACCAAGCCAAAACCTAAAGAAACAAAGTGATGCCATAACACTTTTGGGACTTGATCCAAAAGAAAGACCTGAAGCAATAGAACAAACAACCATGAGAATAAGTGTTAAACCATAAACTTTTTTTCTTCCCATTTTGTCCCCGAGCCAACCAAAGAATAATTGGCCTGCTAGTGTTCCACATAGTGCAACACCGGTTACGGCTGCTTGAACATTTGGTGGAAGTGTTCCGGGTTTTAGTGCATTTGGTTCTGTGTAATATATTCTCCCTAGTAATCTTGTGACAAGGGAAATGCAGAAAAGATCATAGGCATCAGTGAAGAAACCCATTCCAGCTATCACAATTGTAGTGAAATGGTACAATTGTGTCTTTGCCACATCGAGTGCATTTAGCACTCCTAGCTCTCCAGACATTGCTGAATTTGTTACCTATTTCCTGCATAATCAAAAGAAACAAACCCATTAAATATCAACTGGCAAAGTGCCGATATTATTAGGTTGAACGCCAGCACCAGATTCGAACCCTGACTCTCAAGGTTATGTGTATGAATTTCTAGTGATTACTACGACTTTGTCTACGGAAAAAAGCTCATTAAATATCAGCAAACAATACAATGTTCTTATATACTTTCTTTTATAAGACTCTAGTAATTTAAATTTTTTTGCAGAAGTAAATAAATATTATAAAGAGAAAGATAAAACAAGAATTAGAATTATGGTTTTAGAAACATTCGGGCAATTTGTTTCTAGTTCTAGCCAGGTGGCCCATCAAAATCTGAGAAAACAAAAATTATAGAAAGCTAGATAGCGACTAAGATACAAAACATCTAGAGACGATAATTTGTGTTAAATTTAACAATATTATCTTTCTTGATGGTCCTACCAAACAATATTTAAAAAAATTAAGAGAATTTCCGATTTTTCTTATGAAGTGTCTAAGCTTTGTTTAAAATATTTTTAAATTTATTTTCAATATTATATTTATTTATTTAAATATTTATTATTTGACTATTATTATTATTAATACAGCTAATTTACTATGCAAGATGAAAAGTGAAACATATATATAATATATACATTAAGAACACATAAAAATATACAAGAGATCAGGACCGTCTCTAAAAACGTGATAGACGGGTTATCGCAAAAAATTCAAAATTTATCATAATTAATATGATTTCTGTTTTGTAATGTTTGAACTGCGATTAATTTAAACATAACTTTCAAAATTTGAGACCACTATGCAAGAGACCATTTCCTATATTGCATGTTAAATTCTTTTTTGAAAGAAATACTATTAGCTTGTACTCTAAGAAAACTCGGTAGAATGAATACATAACTGAATGAATTTCCAAAGTATCATAACTTGTTATGGTGAATGCATGAGAAACAAAATCATAAAAATGTGACTTATTAACAATGTTGTTGACAAACTCACCAAGAGAGATAGAGAGAATAAGGCTTCCTTGTGAGAAGCCAAGTTGATAAAGATGTAAAGTGGTGTTGGAAGTGTAATCAGCTAAATTATTTCTACGCATATATATAGGTAACATAAACCCTACTGAGTCAAAAGAATCAATTAAGCATCAATGGTATATGCTTAAGCTAATCATACAACATTCATCAATGTCAACGCTTCACAAACTCTATTTTTGGTAATATTCATTTTATAATTAAAATCATAATACTAATTGTGTCTTAATTAATTATTCAACTTGGATAACACAAAAGGTACAATGTTAACCGCAACAAGTACACCATTTACACTCAATCATGATTTCTTAATCATAATAAATTGGTACGGAAACATTATTATTAAGGAATGAATTTCGTACACAATTAAATAAGACAATTTCATGTTCTAGGATTACTTTGATGGGTTTTTAATTGATGGATGAAGTTGTGTTTCAACTAATTTTTCTTGATGGAAATGGTGGTTTATTACTAATTTAGTGTGTTACTGTAATCTTTGCTGTCGAATTTTCGAGAACATGATTTTGTGAGTTCTCTACAACCCTTCATGAAAGATTTCCTAGATTAATATTTTCATATTGATATTGAGCTTAGATTGATCGGTGTTGTTGTTAACTAAACACTCTCTAATTTCATCTAATCAATTTGATAACTAAATTTTGTGAATGTTTGTTTAGTTTTGTATGCAAACAATATATATTTTAAGTTTTTTTTTTTTTTAATGTAACATGGTTTTGAATGCAAACATTGATATTTCATATATTACCAGAGTTGGAATTAATAATTGTGGAGAAAGTAGAGCGGAATTAATAATTGTCGAGAAAGCTTGTCCTACTCATGAGTAGAGTTGTCAAATGAACCAGTTCGGTCCAGTCCGTTTCGGCCTGATGGGTCCGGGTCGACCTGATTGTTTAATGTGCTACATAAAATGAGTTTGATCTAATTTTCAATGGTCCGTGCAGTCTGATGGTCCAGCACGACCCGTATTTCAATTATAGTTTTTTTTTTACATAATCAATATTATAGTTTTAATTTTATAAAAATGGATGTAATGGATAAAAACTACATAACATAAGTAGAGAGTCATCATAAACTTAGACACAAAAACATACATGTAAAAGTACAAAGTAACTTAATATTATCACCAATACTTATCAAATTTTTACTTCATCTCACAATCATTTCCTTGATCACATCATCTTGAAAATATATCCTCATCCTCTTTAATTTTTCTTTATCACTTGAAAACACATATATACAATCATATCTTATCTCAATCTTATTTCTCCAAAATTTATCAAAATATTTTTTAAATGGGTCAGTCTGAAGCCCGCTTGACCCGGCCCATGAAAAACATGGGTCCGATGGATTGGTCCAAAAAGATAGAGTCGTGTTTTTTAAAGCTATTTTGCGACTCGGCCCACGCTAAATTATTGGTCTTATGGGTCGGCGCGATAGGCCGGACCCATTTTGACAGCTCTACTCATGAGTTTGAATCTCTGTTCCTACAAATTTATGATTTATTTCAAATTATAGTTGCATTTTTTTTAAATTAAAAACAATCCAATTTTTGCCACGATTGATTTGTCTAACCGTGGTGAAATATTAGGCTCTTTAATTTTTAAATTGTTAAAAAACAAATGCTTTGATCAAATAAAAATAAATAAATATGTTTTAATAAAGGTTGGAATTGACAACCACAGTGAAATGGTTTATCTTATAAGCTTGTCATGTTTCTTCAGTTCTGTCCTATCATACGAAAACCACATTTAATCCTTACAAAAATCACGTTGAGGTTCTCAAAAAGAAAGGTTTCGAAGACCAAGTGCCGAAGACCCTGAAGACGTGGTTCTAAAGACTTGAAGTTTTGAAGAATAATGTTTCAAAGATAAGTGCTGAAGTTTCAAAGACAAGATTCTGAGCGAACAAGTTCTAAAATACTGAAGACCTAAATATCAGAAGATTATCGTATCACAACTATACTCATGCTTCAAATATCTATCATTAGAAGCCTCTGAAGTTTAGAAGCCAAATGTTATCGTTAGCATTGATAAGTACACAATATAGAGACATGGCAGTATTATTCCAAATCATTGTGTAACAACTCTTTTCAATAGTCAGTTGTTGCTCAACGAATCTATTTTCTTTGTCTATATAAGGAGAAGATCATATGTTTAAAGTGGTTGTTGGTGTTCAAGTCACTATTGAAAAAAATAACATAACCATCAACCAAAATAACAATAACAAGAACGACTCTTGATCAAATGGCTCCTTAGTTATGTTGTTAAGGAAGATGATCATGGAAGCTTCAATTACAAATCCACAACATGAATGTTATGCTATGAAGTGATTGAAGCATTTAGAACAAGGGGTGTTGTCCAAAATGTTCTAAAGGTAATCAAGACGAAAAACGTCCTTCTCTTTGCTACAACAAGATCAACAAAGCTTTCAGAAGCTTATGAAGAAGAAGACGTAAGGAATTCAAGGCTTTGGGCTGTTGTCCGTGAATAAGCTACTTGAAGAAAAGAAGACCACACATCAAAAGTTATAATACAATGTAATATTCTTAGTGTGTATTAGTATCTTCTGATGTACTTAGTTGAGTTTACATTTTCTTGTGTAGAAGCTTTTAATTGTAAACAAACCTTGTAAAAACAAACAAATGTTTGTTCCTTCTAAATGACCAGTTGGGTCAGAAGCTTTAGGAAGGTTTTTAATAATTCCTTCTAAAGGACCAGTTAGGTCAGAAGCTTTAAGAAGGTATTGTGTTCCTCAAAAGACCGGTTAGGTCAGAAGCTTTGGGAATACTAAGATGGTAGTCTTAGTGGTTGTGAGTCACTCACGGGTAGCTTGTGCAGAGTTAGTCATCGGCGGTTGCCCATGCAATTGTAATCAGTTTGGTTATAGTGGATTGTGTTCTTGAGTTCAAGGCGAAATCACCTTGGTAGGGTGGACTGGATTAGCTTGAGGGTTTCTCAAGTGAGCCAGGATATATCGTGTGTTCTTTACTTTTGTTTATGCTTTATTTTTAAACTTATATTTCTGCAAAGCCACCGAAAGTATTTCTCAACACAACTTCGCTTAAGAGATGGAAATCTGTCAAGAGTGGAAAACCCAATTTAACCCCCCCCCCCATTTCTTGTGTTTTCTTCTCACCTTCAAACACTAGAAGTTTAGTGTTGCTGTTATTGTTTAGATTGAGACTTAATGTTATACGTAGTAGGTTTATTGTTGATGTTTCTTTGTTGAGATTGAGATTTTTTTTGTGTTGTTGTTATTATTGTTTAGTTGTTGTGACTTAGCAAAGTTTTGAATGCTATATGTTATTGTGATTGAGAGTGAGATTGAGATTGAAATTGTTTTTGTGTTTTTGTATTGTTGAGAATGTTATATTTTTTTTTTCTTGGCTTAGAAATTTTTTGTTTTTAAAATATGACTTACATGTTTTGAATTTTATATGTTGTTATGATTAAGAGTCAGATTGAGATTGCTTTTGTGTTTTTGTGTTGTTGAGAATGTTATGTTGTTGTTGATATTTTTTGTTGTGAATTAGCAATGTTTTATTTTTATAACGTGACTTAGCACAATTTTGAATGTTATATGCTGTTGTGATTTAGAGTGAGAATGAGAATCTGATTAATTTTGTATTTTGGTGTTGTTGAGAATGTCATATGTTGTTATTGATGTTGTTGTTTTTTTTATTGACTTAGCAACTGTTTTGTTTTTAATAATGTGATTTAGAAAAGTTTTAAATGTTATATATTTTTGTTATTGTTGAGAATGTTATATATGTTTTTGTTGTTATTTTTTTTGGTTATCTAGATGATGCAAAATAAATTTTCCTGATTGATTCCATGTGCAATATTTCTAGAGCACAATAGACTTATAAAAGATACAATTGAGCTTATTTGTCTGTGGATTGCGTGTTTCACCAACCTCTTACCGAACATATAACTTTTCAAATTGATTTAGAAAATAATAATCTGATAAATTAAGTTATATTTGAAGAAAAATTTACACTAATCAATGTTTTTTTGAGCTTTATGCGACTCATTACTCATCTCCTGCTGTTTAACGGATAGAATTTGGTTCAAAACTTATAGTTCTATAATCAACACTTTCTTCTTTACTAGTTCATTTTTCAAAGCATTAAATTTGTTGTGAATTTATGATTCATCATCATCCTGATGTTAATGATGATAATGAAGATGAATAAGAATTTCTCAACAAATTTGATGCTTTGCAAAATGAACTAGTGAAGAAGGAAGTGATGATTGAAGAACTAAAAGCATTGAACCAAGTTCTATTTGTTAAAGAGCGAGGGATGGATAATGAGTTACAGGAATGATCAGTGCATTTTGATGCACGTTCCTTTATGTTTGTACTTAGGCATTTCTATGGTTTTGTTTGTTTATTTTTCTATTTTATTAAGTTTTTATATTTTAATTTATTTTTATTGTTATTTGATTTTCGTATTTATTTTTCAGCTTTAGCAGTCTGCACGGAAACGATCAAAATTGGAGTTCCGGGAGTCCGATTGAGGCGTTCTAATAATCGACGGAAAGATAAGAGAAAGAGCTACAATTCTTATGTTGGAGTCAAAGTCAGAATCGGACTATAGCAGGGCCAGAAAATTCGTTGAAGTTGCAGCACTAGTTTTAGTTAAGTTTCGGGTCAATTAGTTTTGGGCCTGGGTCGTATGTTTGACCCAGTTGGATTGTAAAACGGGTCGTTCTCTTTCCCCTTAGGGTAGCAGCCGCGACACTGTTCATCCATCTTCCATTCACGAAATTTTCGAAGCTTTTGTACGATCCTGTAATGGAGAACTAATCCTAAGGGCTAATCTGCCGAATTCGAATTCCACAAAACTTTGAGGTTATTATTACTTTCAATTTAATTTAGTTCCTTTCCAATTTGTTATATGATTTCGTTTGCTTAATTCGTTCTTATAGAATATATTGGATTTAATTCGATTGATGCATGTTCCTTACTTTAATCGCGTTTAAACTTAGCTTATTCGTTAATTCGCGCTATCGATAACCATTTGCTTAATTCGGTGAACCGTTTGCTTAATTCGGTGATTAGGAACATAACTCGTGTAGTATTGTCGACGCTTGTTTCATCAAAATTGCAATCGAATAGGAATTGGTACCGCTTAGGGAATTGAAATTGTAATAATCAATGATAAGTTGGAAGTAGAACCGGTAGATTAACCTGTTATAATCACTTATTTCAAAACAGCTTATTTTCAGAATCACTTTTGATAATCATTTTTTTTCCGACCAAACCAACCCCCCTAAATCTTTTTAGCTTTTAGTTAATAAAAATCAAGAATCCTTTTGAGAACGATATTTCGAGTCAACTTTCGCTGTACTGCTTTTATACTAAACAACTCGTTTTTGACCCGCGCGCGACAGCGGATCAAGGAAGCTCGAAAATCATTGATTAGTGTAGGTTTTTTTTAAGCATAACTTTGTACATTCGAAAATCATGTAGCAGCCGAAATGATGAACCCAGAGATGTGCATGAATGTCTTTAACCAAAAATCTGGTTTGACACCTGTTATACCATGGTCTTGCAGGACCCATACATCATCCTATAGTAGAGGCCGAACGTGAGGGTCCCAGAGCTGAGTTTGTATAGAAACTAGGATACCCGAGCAGGTAGCTCGAATTAACGGCTCAGAGGTAGTCTCAAAGTCGCATAGAGGTTATGATGTTCATGAAGGAACCATTATGGATCATGATTGTCTACAGTAATGGCGACGATAGACGTTATCTCAAGTGTTTAAGTGAGGAAAACGAATAGGCGATTCATTATGGTCCAAAGGTAGGAAGCATGGGCTATATAAATGACACCATATCAAGAAAGAAGGCATCCAAGATTCAAAGCATGAATACACTAATATAGAACATAATTCCTGAACAATTGTGACCTATCCTAACTAGCATCAAGAAGATTAACCAAAAGGTGTTTTCAAGGTCGGCCCTATAGGGTGCAAGAAGCGCTACCGCACAGCGCCTCCAAATTTAATTAATTAGTTTAATATAAATATATAATTAAATAATATGTAATACTTGAGCGAACAATTAATCACTTGTTTCAGTATAACCTAGCGGTTGAGTGTGCTTTTTGGAAAGAAACCATGCAGGTTGGAAACCGAACTTCACAATTTTTGTTTTTTCATTATTAAAGAAAAGCTATCACTTAAAAGTAAGAATCGTTTTGAAATTTATTATGGATACACAATCATCTTAATCAATTCATCTCTTTTCAAAATTTAATTTAATTCAATTTCTTTAAATTTTATTTTAAATAATAACATTTTAATGAACTATTATAGTTAAATAATCAAAGATTTACTATATGATGAACCCATTTGTTATTATTTTTTATAATTAAATATTGTACAATATTTTTGGGTATTGTTTTTCTTCATAATAATGTTTTAAAACTTAATAAATGTATTATTTAATCTTACTTAAATTATTATTAAATATAGTAATTAATAAATTAAGTTATTCAATATAAATGATTTTTTAACATATTTTAGCTTAATTTATTTACAAGTATTTTCATTAATTTAGATTTTTATTGTGAATTGACACAATAATAAATTTGATGTTGTAGTTGTCTCGCTTTGAAAAATCAAATTATACTCTTTATTTTGTAATTTTACAATGTTAATTATTTATAAATTAAAATACTTTATTATTAACATTGTCGAAATCGTTCAAATAATTATTACCTTTTATTAAATAGTATGAATTTTTTTTATAAGTGGAGGATGGTAGGAGTAGAAAGATGGAAAAACTTTTAATAAAGGGGCCTAACTTATAAGTGGAGGATGGAGGATGGTAGTTGTCAAACTTTTAATATATATATATATATATATATATATATATATATATATATATATATATATATATATATAAAGGGGCCTAATGTTAAAACAGATCAGGGTCTCTAAATTGTTTGGGCCAGCCCTTAGTGTTTTTAGCAAGACCACTTTTCACTACGATTGAACTTTTTAACTGTGGTAAAGTATGACGTGTTATCTTGTTTTTTACAACGGCCACTAATCCGGGGTGAAAAGTAGGACACTTATTATCACACTTTTTACTACCACGGACCTCCAATCATGATGAAATTCGTCTCCGAACTGTGGTGATAAATTATTTTCATAGTAGTGCTATTAAAATAATTGCACTGTTTGATAATGTTTTATAGATATTTAATAAATATATTAAATATTAAAACCCATTAACTAACAACATAATTTCATTAACTAGATATTTAGATATAACTAAATAATTAAATAATTTAAATATTAATATATATATATATATTACTTGGAAAGAATATATATATATATATATATATATATATATATATATATATATATATATATATATATATATATATATATATATATATATATATATATATATATATTCTTTCCAAGTAATATAATCTCATACCTACAAAGACATAACCAATTTAAAATGTAGGACATCAATTCCACTTGACGTGGGTTAACCAAAATTTCGGATTTGACATTTATTCCACTTGAGGATAACTAGATGATGCTCAATAATTAATACCTTTCTGTATCTGTTCCAAGCCAATATTCAACTATGTCATTAGTTAGAGGATCTCCAGTATCAAAATCTAGTCAATACTATACTAAGAAAAGTAATGCCTCTGTTAATTACATTCTAATCCCATTATAATTCATAGATTAGTGGCATTTTAAGGATAAATCTGTCATTACGGGGTAATTGCATTTTCATTAATGTATTAAGTTTTTAAATTATTAATTAATTGAGATTTTAATTAATGTTTTACGTTTTGTATACTGCAGACACAATCATCAATTATGCTTTTTCCAATACTCAACCATTTGGTGCAATATCCCATGCGCCTATTCTCATCCTTTCCAACTTCCGAAATCAATTTTCAACAACTTCCAATGATTCCTTCCATCCGTTGCCCCTTCGGTTTCTTATACTTCATCTATATCAATTGTACCAGCAACAGAATATTTCATCTTGCATTGTCCTCCTTAAAACAAGGAAATTAAGAAAAGGATTAGGGTTTGGAGTATTTTACGTTCTCTTCTTCAGACTTCTTTTTCTCTCTCAAAAAAGCTCTCGGCGGCCGACTTTCATTGTCTTTCTCCGGCTAGCTCTTTTCGTCCCTTCTCCGATTTGGTTCACCGATGATGAACACCGCCCTCTTTTGATTTCTTTTTCTCACCGTCGACCGACGACCGCCTCTTCAAAACGGTTCTGAATCTTTAAAATAGGATGAGATCTTTTTGAATTTTATGTTCTTTCTTTAATCTCTCTTCTTCTCTCTTAACGATTCTGAAGGATTTTTGTGATAGGAAAATGATGAACAAAATTTCAAGGGTTTTTTTTGTATGAATGTAAGTATGGCGTTTTTGATGGGGGGTTTCTGTTACCATTCAAAAATTGAACTCGATAAAGGTAATATTGTGTTTGAGTATTTTTTAACTCGGGAATTTTTTATACTCTCTTTATGATTAATTGTTAAAAATAATGAATAAAATGAGATATCTGGGAACAATTTTGTGTAAGATTATGCATGTTTTTAGTCAGCCAAATCCAGTGATGAATAAATGCATGAAGGATTCATTGCTTGCACAGAAAACAGGATCGAACTGCAAAGGAGTTTGCAAAGACAAGAGCCTTAGCCATGATAATCTATTCTCCACTTTGAATAAACTATGTATGTGGGAGAAGAAGCTATATCATGAAGTGAAGGTACAAATTTTTGTTAAACACAATAGCAGTAGTTGTGCAGGAACCTGCTTTGCACGTCTCAAGGAAAATCATAATTATGTAGTTAAAGAGATATTGAATCTGTATGTATAAACTGATATGCCTTCTTTTAGTTTTTTCAGGTTGAGGAAAAATGCGCATACTTCATGAGAAGAAGTGTACACAGTTGAAATGTACGACTAAGAAGGATGCGGATGCTCAAAAAATTGAATCAAGTTGTACTCAAGATTTGTAGCTTCCAAGAGCTCCTTTAATGGAAGGATTGCCCCTGCCTCCGAACATAAAGGTAGAAATGTAAATTATTTAGTAGTAGCATCCTTGCAGATGTATTTTATGTTTTCACTATTTTAGATTGGTTTGATTTCCTTATTTTGTTGCTATGATGAAAACTCAAATTTATGTTTCAAGTGTTTTAGATTACTGTGATTGTATTTACTCTATTTCATTCTCAATTGCTTTCTTATTTCTTATCATTGTTTATTTTATTCAATTCGGTTTGATTGTGATATTTGTGATTTGGCAGGTTGGTTTGAAACTTCAAAGGTTGTTTATTTTGTAGATTAGAGAAGGTACAGTGGTAGCTAGAATCATGAAAAGTGTTACTAAGTCTCATAATTCAACAAAACCAGTTGTCTCTATTGGTTGTATATATACTTTTTATAATTATTTCTTAATGTTATTAACAGAAGCTATAGCTTAGTATAATTTTTCATTGATTTAGTAATAGCTGTGTCTATTTAGTTTGATGATTGATTTCAGTTCTACATGCCATATGTGATTCAGTTCTGTTTTGACTTTTGTTATCTGAGTTGGTTCTGCTTTCGTCAAAATTTCTCATTAGAAACTCTTCTCTTGCTGATATGGTGTTTAGGCCAAATCTCAAAACATTTTTGTAGTCTGACATGATATGATTTTATGTTTTCACTTTTTTAGATTGCTTTGATTTATATATTTTGTTGCTATGATGAAAACTCCGTTTTTTTTGTTACTGTGATTGTTTATATTTCAAGTGTTTTAGATTATGTTTCAAGGATAAAAGGTTTGTATTGTATTGCATTTACTTTCCACAAGACTGTCATAAGTTTCTGTTATTGTTTTCTATTGACTTCTGCTTTCAGGATGATATGAGAACTTATGACATGTAATGTATAACTATGAGCAAGAAAGACCTTCAAAGTTTTGTTTCAGAAAATATTGAGCAAGAAAGACCTTCAAAGATCTTCAAAGTTTTTTCTCATGTATTCCTTATGTAACAGGAAATATTGAGTTTCTTAGAGAATCGAAAAGAGAATAGATCATGGTACAAAAATATTGAGTTTCACATCTGCAACCTCTTCTGAGAAATACAATAGAAGAGAAAGACGTGGAGGCACTGAGATGCATCATGAGAGTTTGTTCTATGCTATGTAAAGATGCCCCTAATCACAAGGACAACAATTTTTACTATTAAGTCAATTAATGCCAGTTTTGTTTACTTACTAAGAAATGTGAAATAGTATATTTTTTTAAACATAGGTAGGAATATATAGTTTTACTAGCATTTTACATTCTACTAATCTAATCTCTTACCTTTTACTTTTTACAATCTTCAGGAAATTTTTTTTTTGTAAAAAAGGTGAATTCAATATAATACTTCAGTATTAATCTAATAAAAATGACATCACATTTTAGGATTAATATGTTTAATTAAACCAAAATCACCACATATTAAGTTTAATTTCTCTAAATATTATTTATATTTAGGCTTTAAAGTATTATTTGGAGAAGTAAATATTTATTTTTAAAATAGGTTATACTCTTAAAACCTGCAATATTTGATTCTCCGATATATTAGTATAGTAGCAATAAAATTCTAAAATAATTCACATAATATTCACTCACAAATACAATAAAAATACTATATAACAATCCATTTATAACATACCTTTTTTAGACTAATTTATTCTTTAAATTTATCTATAACTATTAATCTATATGTGATATGTGGATAATAATGAACAATAATATCTATTTAAATTTTTAATACAAAGTTATAAACCTTCCTTAATAGCGAATCATTTAATTTTAAGAAGTTTATTTACGTGGATCCTTATTTTTATAAAAAGAAAAATATTGTTTATATTATTTAGATTTAATTTTTAACTAATATGCAATTGAGTAAAGTGACAATAATAACGATATATTAATATCGATATTGTGAATTAAAATGTGACAATAATAACGATATACTATTAATATCAATATTGTGAGTAAATAATAATCAATACTTATTATTTAATAATAATAATAATAATATACTATTATAAATATTATTAATATTTAATTTTTGGAATTTTTAAAAATGAAAATTTAATATTTATGATATATTTTATTTTAAACCCTAAACTCTAAATATTTTAGTTAAATTATAATTTATTAATTTTAATTTAAAGTTCTTACGCAACAGTGATGGTTACTACTTTTTTAAATATTTTTTAATTAAAAAATACGAAATTAAATAAAATTCATCCTCATATTCATTATAATTATTTTTAAAACATATCATTAAATATTTATTTAATATATGATCATAAAATCATATAATATCAATAAAATCCATAAATTTACAATATAGAAATTTTTTAAAATTTTTTAAGATTATTGATATGTACAGTTTGTATGCTCCAAGATATTTCAACAATACCAGTAACACAACAAGAGCCAACACTTTTTCCAAATTTGTGAGTTTTAAATGATAATAAATTATCAGAGAATGATTTTCATGTATAATTGTGAATATCTTGCGATTTTAATTTCCAAAATTAAATAATAGGGGTTTTAAGACTATTTCATGTCTAAGACGAATTATTAATGAATTATTTTTTCATTTTTAATATGTCATTTTTAATATAATGTCATTTTTAAATTTTAATTGTTTCTTTGTATATAATATAGAATATAATATTTTGATTAGTGCATGTTAAATTAGATAAGTTATAGCTATATGAGGATGTGATTGAAAAAGTGCAAATTCAAATTAACTACATTTCACTTATGTATTTTTAAATGATGTTGTTTATAATTAAAAAAATGTTTTTTTAATAAAGATATGTTTTTAAATGTGATTTCCTATAGAATATGTGTTGTAAATAAATATATGTTTTATAAATAGAAAAACATGATTTTCTGAAACACAATTTCATAATTTTATGGCTGGACTTGCCCCATTTTTCAGATGTTTCCTATACCCGCCTAATATATATTTTGTTTATAATGCAATAATGATTCATTTGAATTGCATAATAACTTATCCTATTTTTTCATTAACTATATCATTTTTACTTACACAACAATAATGATTCATTTGGATTGCATAAATTATATTCTATATTTTATTATGTACTATGAAAAACTAATAATTAATATTTTATTATTATATCAAATCTTCAAATTTAATAATAAAATAGTATACTACCAATTTACGTAATTAACTTAATTAATATAGTTTAATAGCCTCATTTAGTACCCTTAAATGTCATTTTACGTTAAAGAATAAATTAATTTAAAAAATCTGCTTTAATCATTATTAAAATGGCAGGCAAATTAATAGTGCAAATAAATTCAGATTTTTGTAATGTTACCAATGCAGGTACACGAATTTATTGGGCAAATACTGTTAAACCATATTGATCTTTATATTTTCCCACATGGTGTGCATAATTATTATTGCAGTGGAAAACGTAGAGACTTAACTTTTAACCAATTTCCACGATTAAATTTTTGTGGTTCCAACCATTTCCATGTCTATTATTATTTTAAATAATTATCATTAATTATTTTTAACATTTTTTCTACTCTAATAATACTTTTTTAAAAATGATTTTATATACATTGATAAAAATTATTTTTATAATTTTTATTGAAACAACTCTTATTCAATTATCCTCACCATATTGTTGTGCATATACTCTATAAAAACCTCTATAAAAACCTATAAAAATCTATTTAGAGAGTTTAATTAAAATTAGGTGTGATTTTAAATGAACTATAACCTCTATAAAAATCGAAAACTTATATTAAGTTATTTTCTATTTTTTATTAATCAAGTTTAATAATATATATTAAACCTTATTATATCTATTTTATATTACTATTAATCCTTATTATTCAAAGATAATAATATATTATTATTAATATTATTAATATTTAATTTTTGGAATTTTTAAAATTGATTAAAATAACAAATAAAATTGCAGCATTAATTTTCTTAATTCAAATTGATTTGAATGTTTTGAATATTTAAAAAAAAAATTTAACCGTCATTATGTACAGTCCCAAATGCTTCTTCTGACGAATAAAATAACGAATAAAATATGTAGTATGTTATTTTATTAAAATTAATTTATTCCAATTACTTTATTCAAATTATTTTATTCAAATTATTTTTTTATATTTTAATTTTATATTTTGATTTGGTATTAACAATATGCAAATCATATTTACACTTATTAATATATAAACTAGCCTATGATTTAAAATATCTTGACTTTTAATAATTATAAGTATATTATATTTATTTTGGGAAAGATAGTATATTTATTTTTAACGATGACAAATTTTTTTTATATTTAAAAAATTAGATCATTTAGTACCTGTTACCAAATTAAATAAATATAATCACATATATTATATTTATTTATTATTTATAACATTGCGCAATTTGTGTGTATGCACTGGTAGATGATTACTCAGGGTAGATTTAAAACGACACTGTATGATTCATGCGAACGCACAGGTAAATGACTGCTTAATTATTTTTCACTTATTTTTTCCTACTAAAGTATATATTTTTAACTAGATTAAATTAATATTTATATGAAAATTAAAATTTGAAATATATTTTTCTTTTTAATTTGTATATCTTTTATATATATTTACTAACCATCATTATATATAAATTAAATTCATTCTCACATTCATTATGATTATTTTTAAAACATGTCATTAAATATTTAATTAATATACGATCATAAAATCATATAATATCAACAGAATCCATAAATTTACCATTCAGAAAAATTTAAAAATTATAGGCATGTCCGACGGGCCGAACCTATTTTTCTAACGGGCCGACAAAATATTTACTTAAACTAAACAAATATTATATATCATATGTTGTAACGGGCCGACAAAATATAGGTTTTTCAATCCATATATTAATTTTTTTTGAATTTTTAAAAATATTTAACTCAATTTGTTTATAATTTAAAATCAAATTTTTTTAAACAACTAACTTATAAAATAAAATACAAGAATATGAAATCAAAGTGAAAATTTTTTAAACACTTTAAAATGAATGTTATGTTTATATGACATTCAAAATTTCAAATATTATATATTTTTGACCATCAAAGTACTATATTTATTTAATATTTCTGACGATATTTTGCAACCCGTACGAACACACACGTAGATGACTACTTAATTATTTTATATATTTTTGAACTAAACTATACATTTTTTATGGGTCGAGATTACTTAATTTATATATCTTTTATATACTTTCTTAACCATCACTATACTATATTTATTTATTATTTATAATGATATTGTGCGATCCGTATAAATGCACAGGTAGATGACTAATTAATTATATCATTTATTCTTTTTACTAAACCATTTATTTTTTACTGAACGAGACTACTTAATTTATATATCTTTTATATTCTTTTATTAATCATTATTATAATATATTTATTTATTATTTATAATTACATTTGTGGGACCCGTGCGAACGCACGGGTCTCTTGCTAGTGTTGTATAAAATAGTTTCTATTATGCCATATCATAAATAATTCATTTATATTTTCCTTGTTGAACTTTTAAGTTATTTTATTTTAAAGCGACTTCCGTATAATTGTTTTTATCTTTAGGCCAATAAAACAAGTGGTCCCGCAATACAACAATAAATTAACATTGATGTGTATAACACGGTACATTACTTAAAAATACTTACCAAAAAAAAAAACTTATAAAATACAACTTGTCACCTACTTTGATTGCTACCATGAGTAAAAAAATCGAGAAACTTTTTCAGAGGACCTAAAACGAAACACAAACTTGATACTTCAGAGTTTATAACACAATTTATCAAGACCCTAAACTAGTAGGGCAGAAAATTGTTGGTGAATTTAGTATCTTCAATGTATTTTGGTAGTAATGTCATTTACTATAGGCCGGTGCAATTATGCGTTAAACTTAAAACGAGTTAGGATAGTGCGGAGTGCACGCTCGTAGAGCCAAACGTGCAATTGAATACGAATAATAGAAACGGGGTTCCAAGGGGCGGAGCCCCTGGCGGGGTGCGGGGCAGCGCCCCGTCGGAGTCCAAGGGGCAGAGCCCCTGGCGGGGTGCGGGGCAGCGCCCCGTCGGGGTCCAAGGGGCAGAGCCTTTTCGGTTTCCTGAACAGTTGAACCCTTTCCCAACCGACATGACTGTTTTCTGAACAGTTGTGCCTTTTCGGTTTCTGTTATTGATCTCCTATATAAGGAGTCATTTGGCCTCGATTTTGGCACACGAAAAATAATACTTTCTCTCTACATTCCTGATCTGTTCTCTTTTGTCAGAAACAGATTGCTCTTCGAGAATTATCCCCACAAAGATTTCGTGAACCCAGGCAAGAATAGGGTCGAAATACTTTGTTCGGAAAGTGTACGAACACGATTCTTCGAAGTTATCCAGGATTATCATACCTATTTTCTAACAAAAACTAACATAAAACAGTTCAATTTTATGTTTTGATCATTTAAAATAATTTATAAAAAACTAAATTTAACAATTTTGTTAAATAGTTTAAGGGTAATGCTAACGAGTGCCTTCGGAAAACTTGTTAAATATTTCAAATAAAATTAATATATATATATATATATATATATATATATATATATATATATATATATATATATATATATATATATATATATATATATATATATATATATATATATATATATATATAGGGCATATCATATGAATTTTTTTTTACTCTCCTACATCATTTTTTTTAATAATAGAGGAGAGAGAAAAAAAGATTCACACATAATCTCCACCCTTTATTTTAAAATTCAATGGTTCAGATTCATTCTCACATTTTCATATAAATATGACATTCTCATATGATATGCCCTGATATATATATATATATATATATATATATATATATATATATATATATATATATATATATATATATATATTGATTTTAAAACTTATTTTTTTAATCTATTAAACAATGATCAATTTACCTTTTCAATCTTTTAACCGGTATTTTGAGGGCATTTGTTAGTATTTCCCACAGTTTAGTTTTGTTGTTGATTATGCTCAAAAAAGGATTAAAAAATATATCAGTTGTTGATTTTACAAAGATCCTATGTTTTTACTAATGATGTTGGTTTGACAGCGAAGAGTGGTATTTGCAAATATCTTGATGCTCAAGTCAATGACAATGAAATGTGAGAGATATTTTTGAGTTACAAAAATGTGTACTTTCGTGAAAAATATGTCTTATAAGATTTCAAGTCAGCTGAACCTTTCATCCTAATATACATGTTCTTCGATATTGATGTTCGTTGATATTCAAAGTTTATAACACAACTTATCAAGACCCTAAATCAGTAGGGCAGAAAACCAACCTTATCAAACACAAATAAAATAGTTCGATTTTATGTTTTGATCATTTTGAATAATTTTTGAAAAATTAAATTTAAACAGTTTTGTTAAATAGTTTAATTATCTTGTTAATTACGCTCAATAAAGGATTAAAAAACATATCAGTTGTTGATTTTACAAATATCTTATGTTTTCACTAATGAGGTTGGTTTGGTAGCAAAGAGTGGTATTTGCAAATATCCTGACGCTCAAGTCAATGACAATGAAATGTGAGAGATATTATTGAGTTACAAAAATGTTTACTTTCGAGAAAAGTGTCTATTTTCTTTTTATAGATGTCTTATATGGTTTAAAGTCGCAAGAACCTTTCATCCTAATATACATGTTTTTCGTTATTGATGTTCGTTGATCTATATGTTGAAATATTTTATTTCATTATTATATTCTAATATTATTGTTCTGGACCGGAACCACAATTATACATGAATTATGATAGTAAATTTCTGATGCGGTGATGGAACCCTCTAGTGCAGTGGAATACGGGGGTGGACCTGTAAAGTTAGCATTTTGGCGCGTAAGTTAGTGAATGAGTCTAAAATGAGATAGACTGAAGTATGAAAAACGTGTGTGTCCCTTAAGCCTTACGTAGGTGGAGGTATATATACATCTAGCTCAAGCAACTAATAAGCTTTCTTTGGAATTGTCGGTGGACCTTATTTGTTAGGACTTTGGTGGGCACGGAACAGTTGCCCCTAGCTGCCTATGAGATATTGAATGAGAAGTCCTCTAGATTTGTGTCGTCCTTATATTGTTGAGTTATACGTGAACATGAATTGATGTATATGACCGATGAGGAGTGGGGATTAGGCGCATTAAATGCCTTTCTTATCATTGTGACATTTGCATGAATTTTAGACACGTAGACCTAAGCTAGAAGGTTAGGGCGTTCCGTTTTTCCTAGAGTGCTTGAGTGCACATGAGTGTCGTGGTAATCGTAATGTATGATCTAACTGTTGCTTTCCATTTTCCCATTTTATTTTCATCTGAGTCGTTGCTTTCTTGGTTCACCCTCTCCTATATAAGGGTCATTCAACTTTATGAATGGGTTCTCGCTCTCATTACTAACTAAAGTATACTTGTTCTTTGAGAAACCATATTTTCCTCATTGAAATTCTAGCAATCTCTAGTTACCGTGCCCCTTTTTCCTGTCGAATTGGTGTTTCCTTTGAGTTGTCCTCAACTTTTCGCTTCCTTTTATTGTCTTTGCTCCTTTGACCCATCTTCGTTTCAGGTGCCATTTCCAAGCATTGACTCTTATTTCATAATTTAAATTCTTTTATCTTTACGATGAACAGTATAAATGATTGACTTGCTGATTCAGGAAGTAGTTCTATTGACAATAATCTTTCATCATCTGTAGGCAAGAAATCTAGATGATTCGAATAGTACTTCTTTGGCGCATACTCAACCTAATTCAGGTTAGGGGTTGTTTGAGATAAATTTTAGTTTAATAGTGCTTCTAGCAAATCTATTTTCAAGGAAGATTTTTTCTGACAAGACTTTTAGTCTTTTTTCTGATAAGAGTGTTGGAAAATTCGCTTATGACGTTTAACTTGATAATGTTTGACATGTGACTCCACACACAAGAGGGGGTGAATTTTGTGGGTTTCATAAAACTATGGTTTGAAAAACATTTTTTATTATCATTAGAGTTTGAAACATTTAAAAATTGATTTTAGAAATAAGCAGCGGAATATAAAAAAGTTTAGGGAGAGAGAAAAAATATACTAGGAATTTATACATGTCCAAGAAGATTTAATCTTGTCCCCTTTATACAGTAATGCTTATACATGTCCAATCTAGAAGATTTAATCCAGTAATGCTTAAGAGCTTTTAGTAGGTTAAACTCTCGAACCCCATTATACAAGGAAAAATGAAGTTTCAGACTAACTTCTAACCAAACAGCGAACAATGGAGAAAAGTGGTTAGTCTTCTTTCCAAGCACTAACTTGCGGAGAGAAGTAGTTAGTCTTCCTTCCAAACAATTGATTAAAGCAGTTAATCTTCTCTCCAAACAACAAGTTAAAGTGGTTATTCCTCAAACTAAATTGATATTTTCTACAGAATTATCTCGAACCAAGGAGGTCATTTGAACTGGGATGAACTCACAAACTGACTAAGGTTTCGACTGGGACGACCACGAACCACTGAGATTTAAAATTTGGCTTATCTCAATTCTCACACCAAAGTAAGCTTTTGACCAGACTTAGCTTGTGGAACGAACCGAGGCTTTTAACCAAACTTAGTTTACAAACCAAATCAGCAAACTTAGAGCCTAAATCCCCGAACTAAAGATTTTATAGGGTTTAGCTTTAAACCCAAACAAACAGTCTCTTACGGATAAATTATTCAACCAAGATAAAATATTCCTTGGTATATTTACAACAGTGCGCTTTTCAAAATACAAAAGTTCATCACTAAATAAAAGGACTTTCTCTAAGCTCTACAGCTAAAAAATGTGAGAGAAAGTTGAAAATATTTTAGAGAAAGAGAGTGAGGAGTGAGATAGAATGCTCAAGTTTTTTATGTGAAATGTTGAAAGGAAAAGCCTTTATTTATAGGTTAGAGGTTTGCACAAAAAAGGAAAATTTCATGGGCCAAATTTAATGTGTCAATTGATTGGCACCTTGCTCCAATAAAATGCCTAAAAACAAACTATTATTAAGATTAAAAAGGAAAGAAAAGATACAGTGACATTGTCGTTCCTTAAGAAGTTGTCCCAAACATAAATATGAAAAATGTGTATGGTTTGTACTGCCCACTTTAAGTCATTAAATGTGAAAAGAGAAAACTATTCCTTATTAATTTTAACCATCAGATTGAAAAAAATTAATGGTCAAGATGTGGGGTAAGTTATTATAACTTACTCTTGTAGTCAATATAACCTTCCTATATATATATATATATATATATATATATATATATATATAGGAAGGTTATATTTACTCCAGGAGTAAATTATTATAACTTACTCCAAATCTAGACCATTGATTCTTTTCAATCTAGTGGTTAAAAATAATAAGTAATTAAATGTGGAGAGAGAAAACTATTACTTATTACTTTTAACCATTAGATTCAGAAGAATCAATGGTCTAGATTTGTAGTAAGTTATAATAACTTACTCCTGGAGTAAATATAACCCTCCTCATATATATATATATATATATATATATATATATATATATATATATATATATATATATATATATATATATATATATATATATATATATATATATATATATATATATATATATATATATATATATATATATATATATATATATATATATATATACGAGGAGGGTTATATTTACTCCATGAGAAGTAATAGTTTTCTCTCTCCACATTTAATTACTTATTATTTTTAACCACTAGATTGAAAAGAATCAATGGTCTAGATTTGGAGTAAGTTATAATAACTTACTCCTGGAGTAAATATAACCCTCTTATATATATATATATATATATATATATATATATATATATATATATATATATATATATATATATATATATATATATATATATATATATATATATATATATATATATATTAAATTATCCTGATATTTTTGCGCGTTGACTCGGACATTTTTTAGAGTGCTTGAAATTTGGGGTGTTCTCAGTGCGGTTTGGACGGTTTTGACGAAAAAAATTATCCGAACCGCAAGAGAAAAAATTGTGCGGTTTGGTTTGGTTCGGTTGGCTTTTAGAAAAAAACTGAACCGAAGCAATGTGGTTTGGTTTAATTGGTTCAGTTTTTTACAAATATTTTATTGAGCCATACATACACATATAGATGACAACATAACTTTGTATTTAGACATTCATACACTATCAAATAACAACAAAACTCGTCATGTTTTGACAACAACTTTCCATTTAATATGTAAACATTAAATTAGACAAAAGTGGAATAATAAACATAAAATAATAGCATAAAACAATATAAAAATTATTATAATGAAATTAAAAATAGAAGAGACGAGACGAGAGATTAGTGAAGATGAAAAAGAAAAAACAAAAGAGTTAAGAGATTAGAGAAGAATATGTGCGATAAAAACGAAAGTGAAATAGGAAACATTTGCATAAAAATGAGAAGGTGAAAAAGAGAATATAAGATAGTAGAGATTAGAGAAGAAAATGGGAGATGTATCTAACAAAGAATGTGTGATAATGCTATTAGAGATTTGAGAATATAGGGACTGAAATCATGTGTAAGGATGAGAAAATTGTTCGTAATCATAAGGATAAGGTATAATAAGTTTAAGTTTGGGTTGGATGTGAGTTAAGTTAAGGTTAGGTTGTAACATAATGCGGTTTGATTCAGTTTGGTTCGGTTTATAAAATACAAACCGCAAATCGAACCGAACCGTGCGATTTTGTTAAAAAATGACCCAAACAAATCCGAACCAAATGCGATTTTTTGCGGGTTGAGTTTGATTTGATTTGCGGTTTTCTATTGGGTTGGTTTGGTTTTTAACACCCCTACTTCAAATATGTACTATTAAAAAAATTATTATATTTACTAGGGTTAAATATGTTAGTGGTCCCTATAAATACGGCACTTTTCACTTATAGTCCCTACAAAAAATTTCATCGAATTTTGATCCTCACAAAATTTTCCGTCACGAATTTTGGTCTCTCCCATTAGATTACTCTAACGGAGGCTTACGTGGCACACCACGTGTCACGCCACGTCAATAACAGTCAACACTAAAGAAAAAGAGACAGATTGCGGGGGTCTTAAACCCCCTTTAAATAACTTAAAAAACAATAATTTTTTACAATTTCTTTCAAATTTAAAATAAATTAGTATTCATAATTATTTTTTATAATTATTATAAACATGGCCAATAAATCAATAAAAAATATCATTGAAATATATAAATTATGAGTGGGACAATTAATTATCTTTTATCAATTAATCAAATTATTAAAGTTTTAGTCACCTTTCTTATATTTTATAAAAATTATAAACTTGACAAATAAATCAATAAAAAATATCATTAAAACAAAGGCGGATACATGTGTATTACATTGGGGGCTTGAACCCCACAAGAAAATGAAAATTTTTATATTATAGCACTCTTCTTTTCTTGACCAGCCCCCATTAAATAAACTTGAGTGTCTACACTTATCAACTTACTAAAGTTTATCTTTTACGTATTATTGTTTTAATTTTTATATCTACTTCAATATCTACTAATGTATTCTATTAAAATCTTGACTAATCTTTAACAACATTAATTCTTTTACCTAATATCATTTTAACCTTCTATTTAGTTTCAAGATTTTTTTAGTTTGGTGTTTATTAAAAAAACATTTTATATGTTTAATTAGTTTTAGAGATTAATATTTATAAATAGACATTGTAATGTGAAAATACATACATATTAATCTCTTAGTTTTATTGGCAAATACAATCGATCATCATTAAAAGAAATTAGAAAAGTTTCTATATTGATTTTTTGTAATATTGTTTAGATCAAAATCAAGACAAATTATTTTTTTAATTATCAAGAAAATGGCTATTTAGATGTTTTATTTTGCTTGTGAGATTTTTATTATTAAATTGAATAAAATTGATATCGTAGATTTACTATTTGATAATTAATTTTAAAAGGTAAATGTGATAAATGATTCTTCTAAAATATTGATGAAAATTAGAAAGTATGTAATATATTTAATAATATATTCATTCATTATGAAAACATAATTAAATATTTTTTAAATATAAAAATTCATCGACAATAATTATAGTTTATATACATTTCCGTAGAATTTTTTCATTATAAAGATTTATGTTACAAAAATTCATCAAAAATTTCTTTAATCAAAATACACATTTTTTTAGCCCCCACCAAATCAAATTTCTGGATATGCCACTGCATTGAAAGATATAATTCATCAAATAAATCAATTTTTATGGGTGGGACAAATAAATCAATTTTTTTATGCATGTCATTTACGTAAATTAGTATTTTGTTTAAATTTGACAACATAAAAATAAAGAACAATAATACACCTATTATAATATTTTATACTTCACTATTTTCATCTTATTTTTTCAAAAAATAGTCGTCGAAGGTTGATGTTGGAGCATGCAATTTATATTCGGGAGAACTATTTGTCATTAATTAATATGGTAATTTACTTTTTTATCTTCAAGCAAATAAAAAATGATTATAATATATAATTTTATTTTTATAAAAGTTATATTCATGACAAATATTTTTAGTAAAAGAATAAAATTAGTGGTTTTTTTAATAGCCAACAACAATATTAAAATAATAATAATACATCAACTATATGTTTTTACACATTAAATTTTTAACCTTATATAAAAATAATTGTTTGCCACAATTCAATTAGTAAGTTTTAATTTTATATTTTAATTAAAAATTAGAATCATTATATTATTATAAAAATATATAGGGTCAAATGAGAATAAAAAATTAATTAAAAGTATTTCTTTTTAATATTGTCGAATGAGAATAAAATTAATATACTTTTTCACACTTCAATTATTTTTTCATTAATGAGAAAAGTTTAATATTATTTGAATATCTTCAAAACAAAATTACAAATGATTATCCTAATAATATATTTATTTGCAAATTTGAATGATTTGTTAAACATTATTTGTATCTGTATAGTGTTAGAAATATGTGTTTCAATCGAGAGGACCGAGGCTGGAATCGTGAACGGAATCACTTTCCTTAAAGTATTTCAAGCACTCCCGAAATGTCTTAGAGTTTTGATGCAGGAATACCCAGGATAATTCAGCCTTATCGAGTTTGCGCAAGACCGGCGAAAACTCGAATGCAGCGAAGAACGATCTGGAATTATTCAGAGGATTTTCGGAAATTTGTGATGTGATTTCTGAATGCGGAATCATCCTTTTATAGGCCATGAAAATATTAGTTTCAAAGGTTGCGACCCTTAATGAAACAATATATTTTCAAAAGTTATGACTGTTGCACTTGTACAGATTCATGCACCTATTTGCATGGTTTCATTTCTGCATATTTCATGAACAGTTGCCACCTTTTCGATTCAAAATTCAAATCACGTACACTGAGCAAAATGTAACACCCGGCCGAAGGCCGGCCGTCGCCCGCCGGAGCCGCCTCATTAACGCCGCGAATAGCCCGATCGCTCCGATGCGACGTGCCTAAGCGCTCAAGTGCCGTCTACAAGCCGCCACTAGCGCCTCTACGCCCACGCCCCGAACCCGGACCCGGACTCGGACCCGGATTCGGAGTCAGAGTTGGAGTCGATGTCGCCGGTTGTAGGATTGAGACAAGTGGCATAATGCTTGGGACCACCACATTTGTCAATGTGGCACTTTATCCTCTTTTGTCCTTTTGTTGAGTTAATGTTATTAACTCTTTATAAAGACTTTGAAAATGAGTGAATCTTCCAATGTGGGACTTTATTACATGCATTTATTAGCATTAACTCATTTTCAACATTTTGTCATTTTAGAACACATTTGTAATAAATTACAACAATCCCCCACTTGTTCTAATAATGAAAAATCCAACTCCAGAATATAGAAGATAAAAGTGTTAATACAGTTAGGTATCTTTCGATTTGAACTTAAACTTAGTAAAGACAACGCAAAGTCTAATCGGAACGTTAGGTAGCTATGCTTTGAACCATTATCCCATGTGATCAGACTGGCATTGCTATACACACACTTTTAAGGTTTCTTCGCCTACATATCTCGCCTAGCACTATTTATGGCCATGTGTTTTTCCTATTCTCATGAATTTTTCATGAGAGAAACTCCAACTCTCACTTTGAGACGGCACCATCTCGAAATTCATATAGGTGAAGTTTTATTAGTATCTCTTTAGATACATATCCTCGATATAGAACTTCATTAAGAGTTTCCTTAAAAATCAACCCTCAATTATGTAATAGTCAACATTATCACGAAATGTTGCACCAACTTCCAAATCAATGACTTGTTGTTACCCATTGAATCTTAGGTTAAGATGTATTAACTTCAGATTGGGTTGCTATCATTGTCGGAACCCTCATTCAAGGAGTTTTAATCCCATACCTTTCGAGGAAGACTTTACTAAATCTTTGGCCAGTGGTTTAGTAAAAGGATCAGCCAAATTATAGCTTGTTTGTATATATGTCAGTGAAATGATCCCATCCTTTATCATTTTTCTCACGAGAGAATGTCTAAGACCTATGTGTCTAGACTTTCCATTGTATACTTCACTGAATGCTCTAGCCAGGGTGGCTTGACTATCACAATGTATCAACACCTTTGAAACATTATCTTTAGCTAATGGAACCTCTAATAAGAGATCCCTCAACCATTCTGCTTCTTGTCCAGCAGATGCAAGAGCCACAAACTCCGATTCCATGGTTGAGAGAGTAATGCATGTTTATTTCTTGCTCTTCCAAGAAATCGCACCCCCAGCTAATGTGAATATCCACCCAGTTGTAGATTTATAATCTCCAACACTTGATATCCAACTTGCGTCGGTATATCCTTCTAGTATGGCAGGAAACTTACCATAATGAAGGCCAAGGTTTTTAGTCTTTGACAAATATCCAAAAATCCTTGTTATTGCCTTCCAATGTTCATCATTTGGATTGCTAGTAAATCTACTCATTTTACTAACAGCAAATGCTATGTCTGGTCTAGTACATTGCAGTAAGTACATTAGACATCCAATGGCACTTGCATATTCCAATTGTGCCATGGATCTACCATTATTCTTTTAAAGTTTGACACTAGGATCGAACGGAGTGGTTACTTCCTTGAAGTTAAGGTGTTTGAACTTTTCCAACATTTTTTCAATATAATGTGTTTGATTAAGTTCATAACCCCCACTATTTCGTCTTACTTTGATCCCTAGTATAGTGTCAACTAATCCAAGATCTTTCATCTTGAATGTGGAAGTTAGAAAACATTTTGTTTCTAAGATTCCATTCATTTCATTGCTAATAATCAACATGTCATCAACATATAGACATAGAAATATAATAGCATTTCCACACACCTTTGTGTACAAGCATTTGTCACAAGAGTTTGGAATGAACCCATTTGAAAGTATGGCAGTGTCAAATTTTTGGTGCCATTGTTTTGGTGCCTGTTTTAAACCGTATAAAGATTTGACAAGTTTACATACCTTTTGTTCATTTCCATGAAGTGTGTAGCCTTCTGGTTGCTCCATATAGATTTCCTCGTCGAGATCGCCATTTAGGAATGCTGTTTTAACATCCATTTGATGTACAAGGTTGTTCAAGGAAGCTAGTGCAAACAAGATTCTAATCGTCGTAGTTTTTGCTACTGGTGCATATGTATCAAAATAATCGATACCTTCCTTTTGTCTAAATCCTTTTGCAACTAGTCTGGCCTTGTAGGTGTTTAATGTACCATTACTGTGATACTTCTTCCTAAACACCCATTTGCATCTGATGGGTCTTGATCCCTTCGGAAGATCAACTAGTTCCCAAGTATGGTTTGACATAATTGAATCCATTTCATCTTGGATAGCATCCTTCCAAAAAGAAGCATCTCTAGAAGTCATTGCTTCTTTATATGTTTTAGGATCATCTTCAATTTGAAGAATAATTGGAATTTTATGAACATCATTCTTGTTATTTCCTTCAATTAGACAAACGGAAATAAGTTGAGAATCGATTTCATCCGGTCCTAGACCTTTAATTTTTCGTGCCCTTTTTCTTCTTCTTGGTTCGGGTTGTGTTTCAACCATCCGAGTCGAATCATTGTCACAAGACTCTTTGATCGTGGGATTCTCTGGTTCTTTATTCTTGGTGATAAGATTTTCAAAGAATTCCACATCTCTAGATTCGACAATTACATTAGACTCTAAATTTAAAAGTCTATATGCTTTACTGTTTAGTGCATATCCTATGAAGGCACATTTGATCCCTCGATGACCTAATTTTGTTCTTTTGGGATCCATATTTTTGTAATATGCCACACACCCCCACACTCTAAAATAATCAATATTAGGTGATCTTCCTTTTCATTTTTCCTATGGAGAAATTCCAGTTGTTTTTAATGGAATTCTGTTCATTATGTGACATGCGGATTATAATGCTTCACCCCACAAATTAAATGGCAATTCTGAATGCATTAACATAGAATTAATCATTTCTTGATATGTTCTATTTTTTCTTTCGGCCATGCCATTTTGTTGCGGTGTGCGAGGCGCAGAACATTCGTGTATTATGCCATATTCTTCACAATATGCATCAAATTCTGCCGAGAAGTATTCACCGCCTCGATCACTTCTAAGTACTTTTATGGTAGCACTTAATTGATTTTCGACTTCCGCTTTATATGTTTTAAAAGCATTAAAGGCATCATCTTTATGCTTTAAAAGGTATACATGTGTGAACCTAGAGCAATCATCGATAAATGTTATAAAATAACGATTTCTCCCACGGGTCAACATTCCATTGAATTCACACAAGTCAGAATGCACAAGATCAAGAACATTTGTTTTTCTTTCAACACTTTTGAAAGGTTTCTTAATCATTTTAGACTTAACACATATTTTGCATTTTCCGAAATCATGAACGTTACATGATATCAATCCAGATTTAATTAGTCTATTCATAGTACTAATACCAATATGTGCTAATCTAGAATGCCATAATGAAATAGATTCAAGCATATAAGCAGAATTAGAAATTTCATTAATAATATTGGCGGTAGTACAAAGTTTGATCATTCCTTCAGCGGAATATCCTTTTCCTACAAATATACCATTACGGGTCAATATTAACTTGTCCGATTCATACACGGATTTAATGCCCGGTTTTCCCAACAGGTCCCCACTAACAAGGTTCCTATTCATGTCGGGAACATGAAGAACATTGACAAGAGTGACTTTCTTTCCAGAGGTGAAGTTGAGTTCGACGGATCCTGTTCCAACGAATTTTGATCGCACTTCATTTCCCATTTGCACTTCCTGTCCATCATTGACCTCGGTATAGGTTTTGAATGCCGCTTTATCATAGGACACATGTACAGTTGCACATGTATCATACCACCATCCTTGGACTTTTCCTTTGATGGCCATAATTTCGCTCACAGTAGCGATTATGTCGTCATTGATATGAACAGCATTAACCTCAGATTTGGGCTTGTTGTGCCTGCAATCTCGAGCATAATGTCCGGGTTTGCCACATGCATAACATCCATTTTTAGTACCCTTTTGTCCGCCAGAGTTTTTGAACCTGTTATTATCTTTCTTTGGACCAAGATGGTTTTTTGTGCCATCATACTTTTTCTTTCCCTTTGCAGCAACAGTATTTGCCTTTGCAAATCCAGCGGACTCGGTCTTTTCACGATCCTTCGTTTCTTCCTCGATTCGAAGGTGTTTCTGAAGTTTCTCCAACGAGAGATCCTCAGAACTATGCAGCAATTTCTTTCTGTATCCTTTCCATGAAGGTGGCAATTTTGCTATGATTGCACCAACTTGAAAAGCTTCATGGACATCAATTTTTACGGCCTTTATTTTATTCACGAGAACCTGTAACTCGTGTACTTGTGCAAGAATAGGCTTGGAATCCAACATTTTAAAGTCAAAGTATTTAGATATTAAGAACTTTTTCGTACCTTCTTCTTCGGCTTTAAATTTGAATTCAAGTGCCTTCTAGATTTCCTTTGCAGATGCGGTATCAGTGTAGAGATCATAGAGACGATCGAATAATGTGTTCAGAATGTGTCCACGGCAAAGCAATTCATCTTCCTTACGTTTCTTTCTCTCCTTTTTTATTTCATCGGTGTCATCCGCAGTTGGTTCTGGAATTTCTTCCAAGTCAGGATCCAAGACATATTGAATTTTCAGAGTAGTTAGGAGAAAAGTCATTTTGTCCTGTCAACGGGTATAGTTTGTTCCATCAAAGCGATCTAGTTTCACAAGATCCTGATTCATGAGTTTGATGCTTGAAACAGAAGCGTCGGTGGCCATGGTTTGATATACTTTAAGATTGTTAGAAATATGTGTTTCAATTGAGAGGACCGAGGCTGGAATCGTGAACGGAATCACTTTCCTTAAAGTATTTCAAGCACTCCCGAAATGTCTTAGAGTTTTGATGCAGGAATACCCAGGATAATTCAGCCTTATCGAGTTTGCGCAAGACCGGCGAAAACTCGAATGCAGCGAAGAACGATCTGGAATTATTCAGAGGATTTTCGGAAATTTGTGATGTGATTTCTGAATGCGGAATCATCCTTTTATAGGCCATGAAAATATTAGTTTCAAAGGTTGCGACCCTTAATGAAACAATATATTTTCAAAAGTTATGACTGTTGCACTTGTACAGATTCATGCACCTATTTGCATGGTTTCATTTCTGCATATTTCGTGAACAGTTGCCACCTTTCCGATTCAAAATTCAAATCACGTACACTGAGCAAAATGTAACACCCGGCCGAAGGCCGGCCGTCGCCCGCCGGAGCCGCCTCATTAACGCCGCGAATAGCCCGATCGCTCCGATGCGACGTGCTCAACGGAGCCGGAGTCGGACGGTGACACCGGCGAGTGGTTGTAGGATTGGGACAAGTGGCATAATGCTTGGGACCACCACATTTGTCAATGTGGCACTTTATCCTCTTTTTTCCTTTTGTTGAGTTAATGTTATTAACTCTTTATAAAGACTTTGAAAATGAGTGAATCTTCCAATGTGGGACTTTATTACATGCATTTATTAGCATTAACTCATTTTCACCATTTTGTCATTTTAGAACACATTTGTAATAAATTACAACATATAGACCTTCTATACTGGTGAAATTTAATGGTCTTTACAAATGTCTTGCTATAGTGATATATCAAGCAATATTAAGATTTAAAAAAGAGCTATAAATATTGTCTATATTAAACGGAAATTCATTGTATTGTATCTATATCAAGCAAAAAAAGGTATTTAAAGGGGGTTTAAAATCCCCGTAATCTGCCTCTTTTTCTTCAATTCTACCTTTGTCTGACGTGGCGAGACGTGTGGCATGCCACGTAAGCCTCCGTTAGAGCAATCTAACGGGAGGGACCAAAATTTATGACGGAAAATTTTATAAGGATCAAAATTCAATAAAATTTTTTGTAAGGACTAAAAGTGAAAAGTGCTTTATTTATAGGGACTAAAAACTTATTTAACCCTATTTACTTTTCAAGACAATATTCATTAATTCAACTTAAAAAATATATCTATTTGATTGTTTGTTCTTTTCGATTAATATTTTATTTATTTTTAAGTGTTAATAATTTTATTATTGTTGTCTGTTTTTTTTACTTAGCCTTGTTATGATTTATTTTACTAGATTAAAAATAAAAGTGTTAGTTGAAATATAATGCATTTATTTACTTATTTTAAATGTATTAAATGACATAAATTGTTAAGAAAATCAAGTTCCAATCGCACAAGTATCAAACACTCTCGTCAATATATCAATTCGGTCGTAAGGTCGGATATTAAGATTTCAACTAAAAAATATCAACTAAAATTTTGTTTTATTAATCGTAAATATCAAAGTCAAAGAATATATTTTTTAAATTAAATTGGAATATCTTAACGCTTAAATTTTATTTTATGTAATATGTACTTAATTTCAGACTTGATTTAAATTGTGAAATTTTTTGAATTTTGAATGATGTGTGTTATTCAAATGAATTATTATAATGTAATAATATTAATATAATAATAATTATTATAATAATAATAATAATAATAATAATAATAATAATAATAATAATAATAATAATAATAATTTATCTTTAGATTAATTTTTTATTTAAATTAAAAATTTTTTTTTGCAACAATTGCATATACTCCTAATATCAAGCAACTCGGAATTAAAAGATGGTGTTATGTTATGTGTACTTATAATAACTATAATTGGTTAATAAAGTCAATTATTATTTTTGGAACAAGGAAAAGTCAATTATTATTTTTCATTGACTTATGCATAATCTGATTATGATAAACTATATTCAATGTAAGATAAGTTGTCATAACAAATCATTCAAGTTGGTGTTAGTTTTAGGTTAATATTTCATGCAATTTAAATTATTTCATTTTATAACTCTTTTTTATAAGCAATAAGTAAATATTTACGTTGGAATGTCAGACATACCTTTTTTTTATAATTGATACTTGGTTTTCTTAGAAAAATTTTCAAATAAAAAACAACAAAGTAGGAATGTCAACTCCTAGCAATTCGTAATTAAACAAACTATGACGATATTATGCTATGTGAGTTTATAATAATTATAATTGGTAATTAAAGTCAGTTATTATTTTGCATTGACTTATACATAGTCAATGTCTGATCATGCTCATAAACCATGTTTTACTAGCTAGTAACATTTTTACACGGGATAATGTGTTAAATACTACAGAAAATTTAGTTGTGTCCGTATATTCCAGTGTTTTGGATCAGTTTTAAGACACAGACAATAGAGTTCGACCAATTTCTCTGTACATAATTATAACGGAGTTTCTTAATACACCTTAATAGGTTCTTAGGAGTTTTTTGGTGAGATTTCCGTAATATCTCTTTAATTTAGATATGCATATCTGAATTTACCATATTTTAATTTTTTATCGAATAGATTTGGAGATGCATATCCGAAGACAACAAAATAGTAGTTTTCGAACACATATCCGAAATAAACACTGACCGACAAACAGAAACAAAAACCTTAAAATCAAAATAACTGAACATAGATTTAACATAGATAGTGGAACAGAAATTTAACATTACATATTGGTATAAACGGATAGCTAAGGACGTTGCAACATTTTGATAACATTTTCTCCTGATCTTTGAAGTTTCGCATCAAATTCAATCGAATCCTTAGTAGAGTATCGGTGAAAAGTACTCCACATAATTTTTAAATCGTCATCCGTCTTCAGTGAAAATTGAGTAAACTTTATCTTTCTTTCAGTGTCAAGTGAGGGTGAACGATACTCGAGCTTGACCACCTTTTCGATTTTTTTGATATTGTAGGAGAGAATTCAGTATGGTAATCAGCTCGGCGAGAGGCGTGTCCTCAGAGAACCTAAATTGAAGTGGCGACATCTCACCACTCCAAGGTGAGGATATGTTTGGCTCATCTCTGTTTGTGGTGTGTGATGTTGAAGAAATAGTTTGGAGACCTTATTTATAGTAGATTTAGAGCAATTTGGACCCAAGAATTCTTATCCTACCACGAGGATATGTTTCGGATATAAACCTCTGAATTCACCTTTTTTTATGAAAATAGGGGTTTTAGGATAGGCATATCCGAAATAATCCCTGTTGTTGTTTTTATTTAAATGAAGGTTATTTCAGATATGCATATCTAAATTATGCAGAATCAAAAACAGATTATGTTTTAGCATAATCAGTACCATAGATAAAACATGAAAAAAATCAAATCGGTAAAAGTAAACAGCGGTAAAATGTTGAATACATATATTATATATGTATTGAATTGTATAGAATTTACATTGTGCACGACAAAACATTCCAAAAATGATTCGATTACATTCTAAAATACACCGAACAAATTGTCATCGGTTAAATCTAAAACCGATTCTTTCTTCGACTTCTCCTTATTTGATTCTCTCAAGCTCCATCAATTTGGTGAACTCTGTCATCCTTTCTTAAAAGTGATTCGGCAAAGCTTCCGCCTCTTTTGCGGAATGTGTCATCCACTCCACTGATGTAGCCGAAATAAGACACCCCGATTTCAAATAAACCTCAAGAAAATAGAGCTAATATAACAAATATATTATCAGATATGCATATCTGAAAATACCACTGAATGTTTAAATTCAACGTTCAAATAATAATAACGTTTAAATATGGGTGTTTTCAGAGATGCATTTCTAAAACACCGTGAAAATTGATTTAGGGTGCGTTCAGAGATACACCTCCAAATAACATTTTTTAGTTTTCATAGATTTATTTCACTCCTATAACGGTGTATTAAGAAATTCCCTAATAATAAAGATGGGCTAAAGTAATAAATGGGTCAAATCAATTGGGTCGGCCTAAAATCAATGCATAAGGAATATTTAAAATAGGAACTAGACAATGCATTCAAAACGGTTTAATGGATGTAATAGACTTAGGGCAAACAAAGGAATAATAGCTATTATGAGTATTAAATAGTCTTTATAGTCCTTAAATACGGGACTAGGCAAGATTAATATATAACAGATATTATCGCATAGGAAAGGAGACAGGCAATCTATATGCAAATTATTTCTAGAAATCCTAATTGTATTGTCACTCTCACTCAAAAACTAGTTCATCCCTTAGGGCTTTATGCTTGGGGTTTGTGTATAACTAACCCTATTTTTGACAGAGACACTTAATAATAAGATAAAGAGCACTTCTTAAGGATGAGACAGGTTCTTGGAAGCTTCTGATTTTACACTTATCTTAGATTAATAGAAAATACAATGATCGAAAAAGATTAAGTTTATTAAACAAGCCATGCATAAATTAACATAATTCAATTTACACACAAAACTCAATTTGAATTTGATAAATCAAACCGTCAATCTATCATTAAGAATGTATATATATTCATAATCTCGAGAAAAAAGATTTGAATGACTACATCTATCACAGACATACACTTTACACAATAAATCACTATAAGCAAATAAAAAATGCCAACATGTGATTCTAGAAAGTGATAAAACCTAAGTCAAGTAAATCTTTACTAGAATGTAAAAGAGATAGAGAATGTGAGATTGTACACCATATTTATACTAATTCAACGCATTCGTCCTCACTTTACATTTAGTCCAGTCTTCACTGTCGAACCACTAAAATTTGGTTAGGTCTTCCACTATTTTAAAAATTAATATATGAGAGCTTTTGTTACAACTAATAATCAAGACAACATTGAACACTTCAAGCTAAATTGTTAAGCAAACACGGGTCCAAATGTGGATTTCCCTTATGTTGAGGTAGAACATAAAAAAATTGTCGAATTCACAAGATCTTTATTTGATCTTGAGCCAAATTCATTGCTAGACCCAAATTTCTTCTCTAAGCTTTTGCTCCATTGTAGTCTTCACTCAACCCTACTGGAAGTCTCTTGTCCGAGCCTTTGTTCTACAGAAGGATCTTGGAAACTCCCAAGTTTGTTCTTCAACAACCTTCACTTGGTTCTACCAGAGTCTTCAATGGAGGAGAAAATATTCTTTCTCTTTGGCAGAAGTCACTCTCCAGAAACCTAAATAAAAATATCAATTCTTCAATCTGATATACACAAAAATATTAGATTCCCTAATGTACCTTGCATCTACCACTCACATTTAATCTTTAGTGTTGAGAACCAAAACAATGTGTTTCTTGGTTCAAGGTTTAAGATGATTGGTGATCTATAGAATCTAATATAACTCCTAAACAAGGTTAACTCAATCAACAAACTATGAAGTTATTATATAGGCTTGACTTGAGAGAGAATGTGTGAAGGAAAGAACACTAAAAGTTTTTCTAAATTTGTAAAAATATTGTTTATGATTATTTTCAATATTGTTGAACATCAACAACTTCAACAAATATGTATATACTATCTAGAGAAAATGACACAAAATGTTTTATATATGTGTTAGGGTTAAGTCACAAAACAAGTGAGAAAATGCGCAAATGATTCGAGTCAGATCATACATTTTTTGAATCAGAAGAAAAAATGACTTGAATGAAGGTGATAAAATTTGGAAACAACTTGTTTGATTTGAATCATGCAATTACATGATTAAAATCACACAGCTATAGGTGATTTTCAAAATAATTAACTATCCATTTTTCAAACAATTATTCACATTAAGGATGTCGTTGATTTGAATTAGACACATCCTTTATTCGAACATCTTCAAACAACATAATTCAAATAACTTTGTAGAAAACTAACAAGAATCAAATAGAAACTATCCTAATACCAACCGCATACGGCTGCAACAGACTTTATAGTGCTCACACAAATTATTTTTCAATCTTCTTTTGTTGTAAAGTCATAGAACCACATGAATTCAAGTTGCAACGCTCACAATCACACGGTCGCAGTAGCAACTGCAGACGACAATGTTGCTGCAGTTTGAATCGCTGATCCGTCTCGCTCGTTGCCAGTGGCCTTAACATCACCGTCTCCTTCATTCTCTCCACTTAACTCTTCCAACGATTTCCCCTTTGATTCTGGAACAAGTAAAGTGAACAACATCCCAGCAAAGTTGATCACACCAAGCATAATAAGCGAGTTCTTAATCCCAATACCGGTTGGATATCCTTTATCGGTCTTTGTAGGATCTTTACTTTGTGCAGCGTACAAGAATCCAAATGCGCCAACAATCGCTCCAGCCTTTCCTGCAGCGGCTGAGATTCCGTGACATGTAGACCTTAACCGAGCTGGAAAAATCTCGGCCGGAACAACAAATGTTGTAGAATTTGGACCAAAATTAGCAAAGAAGAATGTGAGCGAGTACATTACCACAAACCCGATTCTGTTTTCCTTATGGCTCCAATGATCATATGGTATAGCAAGAGCAAACATGAAAACAGTCATGAAGAAGAATCCCATAATTTGAATAGCGAAACGACCCATGTAATCGATTAGCGCTACTGTGAACCAGTAACCAGGAACGGTACTAAACAACGCGATAAGTGTTTGCGCTCTCGCAATCTTGTAAACCTCGTGAATTGCACTCATTTCTGCTGCCGGAGGGATCCAACCAATTGCACTAAAAATATCCTTTTGGAAAAGATTCTGACTATAGAAGGCAATATCCAACAAAAACCAAGTACTACATGTTCCAACCAAATGCAAACCGTGTCTCTTTGCGAATTCCTTGCTGAACAAGCCATAACTATTCCTTTCGCTGCCCGTATATTTTTCTACCTTTTCTTCTTCTACTTCAATTTCAACTTGCAAAACCTTCGACATATCCAAAGCAACTTGTTTCGCATTCTTAGCCACAAGAGCCGTGTAACGAGCGGTTTCAGGCATTTGCATACGCCAATAGTACGTCAATGCAGCCGGAAGAGCGCCAAACATAAGAATAAGTCTCCAAACATAATCAAATTGAGGCAATAACAGTGATGCAGCTGGATTTTCTTTAAAAGAAGGAACATTATATTTGTGATCGAACGCAGAAGCCACGATCAACGCAACGATTCCACCACCTAAGATACCAAACCCTTGCATAGCGAAAACAGCAGCTATAAATGCACCTCGCGTCTTTTTGTTAGCATATTCAGACATAATTGTAGCTGAAAGAGGGTAATCACCACCAATTCCGAAACCAAGCCAAAACCTAAAGAAACAAAGTGTTGCCATAACACTTTTTGGACTTGATCCAAAAGAAAGACCTGAAGCAACGGAACAAACAACCATGAGAATGAGTGTTAAACCGTAAACCTTTTTTCTTCCGAGTTTGTCTCCAAGCCAACCGAAGAACAATTGGCCTGCTAGTGTTCCGCATAGTGCGACCCCGGTTACCGCTGCTTGAACATTTGGTGGAAGTGTTCCGGGTTTTAGTGCATTTGGTTCTGTGTAATATATTCTCCCTAGTAATCTTGTGACAAGGGAAATGCAGAAAAGATCATAGGCATCAGTGAAGAAACCCATTCCAGCTATCACAATTGTAGTGAAATGGTACAATTGTGTTTTTGCCACATCGAGTGCATTTAGCACTCCTAGCTCTCCGGACATTGCTGAATTGCTTGCCTATTTCCTGCATAATTGAAAGAAACAAATTCATCAAATATCAACTGGCGAAATACCGATATTGTAAGGTTAGACGGACGCCAACACTAGAATCGAATCCTGATACTCACAATTGGTGTGTACATTTCTAATCGTTATTAACACTTTGTCTATAACAAAAACTCATTAAATATCAGCAAACAATACAATGTTCTTATACTTTTTATACAAGACTCTTTTCAACTACATAGGTGATGTTTTCATTAAAAAACACCTCTAGTAATTTAAACTTTTTTGTAATAGTAAATAAATATTATAAAGAGAAAGATAAAAACAAGAATTAGAATTATGGTTTTAGAAAGATTCCGGCAATTTGTTTCTAGTTCTAGCTAGGTGGCCCATCAAAATCTGAGAAAACAAAAATTATAGAAAGCTAGATAGCGACTAAGATACAAAACATCTAGAGACGATAATTTGTGTTAAATTTAACAATATTATTTTTCTTGATGGTCCTACCAAACAATATTTAAAAAAATTAAGAGAATTTCCGTTTTTTCTTATGAAGTGTCTAAGCTTTGTTTAAAATATTTTTAAATTTATTTTCAATATTATATTTATTTATTTAAATATTTATTATTTGACTATTATTATTATTATTAATACAGCTAATTTACTATGCAAGATGAAAAGTGAAACATATATATATATATATATATATATATATATATATATATATATATATATATATATATATATATATATATATATATATATATATAATATACATTATGAACACATAAAAATATACAAGAGATCAGGACCGTCTCTAAAACGTGATAGACGGATTATCTCAAAAAATTCAAAATTTATCATAATTAATATGATTTCTGTTTTGTAATGTTTGAACTGCGATTAATTTAAACATAACTTTCAAAATTTGAGACCACTATGCAAGAGACCATTTCCTATATTGCACGATAGCATTTTTGTTAAATTCTTTTTTGAAAGAAATACTATTAACTTGTATCCTAAGAAAACTCAGTAGCATGAATACATAACTGAATCAATTTCCAAAGTATCATAACTTGTTATGGTGAATGCATGAGAAACAAAATCATAAAAATGTGATTTATTAACAATGTTGTTGACAAACTCACCAAGAGAGATAGAGAGAATAAGGCTTCCTTGTGAGAAGCCAAATTGATAAAGATGTAAAGTGGTGTTTGAAGTGTAATCAGCTAAATTATTCCTACGCATATATATAGGTAACATAAACCCTACTGAGTCAAAGAATCAATTAAGCATCAATGGTATATGCTTAAGCTAATCATACAACATTCATCAATGTCAACGCTTCACAAACTCTATTTTTGGTAATATTCATTTTATAATTAAAATCATAATACTAATTGTGTCTTAATTAATTATTCAACTTGGATAACACAAAAGGTACAATGTTAACCGCAACAAGTACACCATTTACATTCAATCATGATCATTTCTTAATCATAATAAATTGGTACGGAAACATTATTATTAAGGAATGAATTTCGTACACAATTAAATAAGACAATTTCATGTGCTAGGATTACTTTGATGGGTTTTTAATTGATGGATGAAGTTGTGTTTCAACTAATTTTTCTTGATGGAAATGGTGGTTTATTACTAATTTAGTGTGTTACTGTAATCTTTGCTGTCGAATTTTCGAGAACATGATTTTGTGAGTTCTCTACAACCCTTCATGAAAGATTTCCTAGATTAATATTTTCATTTTGATATTGAGCTTAGATTGATCGGTGTTGTTGTTAACTAAACACTCTCTAATTTCATCTAATCAATTTGATAACTAAATTTTGTGGATGTTTGTTTAGTTAGGTATGCAAACAATATATATTTTAGGTTTTTTTTTAATGTAACATGGTTTTGAATGCAAACATTGATATTTCATATATTACCAGAGTTGGAATTAATAATTGTGGAGAAAGTAGAGCGGAATTAATAATTGTGGATAAAGCTTGTCCTACTCATGAGTAGAGTTGTCAAACGAACCAGTTCGGTCCAGTCCGTTTCGGCCTGATGGGTCCGGGCAGACCTGATTGTTTAATGTGCTACATAAAATGAGTCTGATCTAATTTTCAATGGTCCGTGCAGTCTGATGGTCCAGCACGACCCGTATTTCAATTATAGTTTTTTTTTTACATAATCAATATTATAGTTTTAAGTTTATAAAAATGGATGTAATGGATAAAAACTACATAACATAAGTAGAGAGTCATCATAAACTTAGACACAAAAACATACATGTAAAAGTACAAAGTAACTTAATATTATCACTAATACTTATTAAATTTTTACTTCATCTCACAATCATTTCCTTGATCACATCATCTTGAAAATATATCTTCATCCTCTTTAATATTTCTTTATCACTTGAAAACACATATATGCAATCATATCTTATCTCAATCTTATTTCTCCAAAACTTACCAAAATATTTTTTAAATGGGTCAGTCCGAAGTCCGCTTGACCCGGCCCATAAAAAACATGGGCCCGATGGATTGGCCCAAAAAGATAGAGTCGTATTTTTTAAAGCTATTTTGCGGCTCGGCCCACGCTAAATTATTGGTCTTATGGGTCGGCCCGATAGGCCGGACCCATTTTGACAGCTCTACTCATGAGTTTGAATCTCTGTTCCTACAAATTTATGATTTATTTCAAATTATAGTTGCATTTTTTTAAATTAAAAACAATCCAATTTTCACCACGGTTGATTTGTCTAACCGTGGTGAAATATTAGGCTCTTTAATTTTTAAATTGTTAAAAAACAAATGCTTTGATCAAATAAAAATAAATAAATATGTTTTAATCAAGGTTGGAATTGACAACCATAGTGAAATGGTTTACTTTATAAGCTTGTCATGTTTCTTCAGTTCTGTCCTATCATACGAAAACCACATTCAATCCTTACAAAAATCACATTGAGGTTCTCAAAAATAAAGGTTTCGAAGACTAAGTGCCGAAGACCCTGAAGACGTGGTTCTAAAGACTTGAAGTTTTGAAGAATAATGTTTCAAAGATAAGTGCTGAAGTTTGGAAGACAAGATTCTGAGCAAACAAGTTCTAAAATACTGAAGACCTAAATATCAGAAGATTATCGTATCACAACTATACTCATGCTTCAAATATCTATCATTAGAAGCCTCTGAAGTTTAGAAGCCAAATGTTATCGTTAGCATTGATAAGTACACAGTATAGAGACGTGACAATATTATTCCAAATCATTGTGTAACAACTCTTTTCAATACTCAGTTGTTGCTCAACGAATCTATTTTCTTTGTCTATATAAGGAGAAGATCATACGTTTAAAGTGGTTGTTGGTGTTCAAGTCATTATTGAAAAAATAACATAACCATCAACCAAAATAACAATAACAAGAACGACTCTTGATCAAATGGCTCCTTAGTTATGTTGTTAAGGAAGATGATCATGGAAGCTTCAATTACAAATCCACAACATGAATGTTATGATATGAAGTGATTGAAGCATTTAGAACAAGGGGTGTTGTCCAAAATGTTCTAAAGGTAATCAAGACGAAAAACGTCCTTCTCTTTGCTACAACAAGATCAACAAAGCTTTCAGAAGCTTATGAAGAAGAAGACGTAAGGAATTCAAGGCTTTGGGCTGTTGTCCGTGAATAAGCTACTTGAAGAAAAGAAGACCACACATCAAAAGTTATAATACAATGTAATATTTTTAGTGTGTATTAGTATCTTCTGATGTACTTAATTGAGTTTACATTTTTTTGTGTAGAAGCTTTTAATTGTAAACAAACCTTGTAAAAACAAACAAATGTTTGTTCCTTCTAAATGACCAGTTGGGTCAGAAGCTGTAGGAAGGTTTTTAATAATTCCTTCTAAAGGACCAGTTAGGTCAGAAGCTTTAAGAAGGTATTGTGTTCCTCAAAAGACCGGTTAGGTCAGAAGCTTTGGGAATACTAAGATGGTAGTCTTAGTGGTTGTGAGTCACTCACGAGTAGCTTGTGCAGAGTTAGTCATCGGCGGTTGCCCATGCAATTGTAATCAGTTTGGTTATAGTGGATTGTGTTCTTGAGTTCAAGGCGAAATCACCTTGGTAGGGTGGACTAGATTAGCTTGAGGGTTTCTTAAGTGAGCCAGGATATATCGTGTGTTCTTTACTTTTGTTTATACTTTGTTTTTAAACTTATATTTCTGCAAAGCCACCGAAAGTATTTCTCAACACAACTTCGCTTAAGAGACGGAAATCTGTCAAGAGTGGAAAACCCAATTTAACCCCCCCCCCCCCCATTTCTTGTGTTTTCTTCTCACCTTCAAACACTAGAAGTTTAGTGTTGCTGTTATTGTTTAGATTGAGACTTAATGTTATACGTAGTAGGTTTATTGTTGATGTTGATGTTTCTTTGTTGAGATTGAGATTTTTTTTGTGTTGTTGTTATTATTGTTTAGTTGTTGTGACTTAGCAAAGTTTTGAATGCTATATGTTATTGTGATTGAGAGTGAGATTGAGATTGAAATTGTTTTTGTGTGTCATACCCCAAAATTTGCCCGATCAAATCTACATCTTTTACATTCATAAAAGGGGAAAATTAAGAGTCATGGGGTTTGACATCCCTATTGTCAAACCCACCCTCTTATAAAATACCCTGAGTTAAGATGGGGTGAAATTAACAAGTATCCTGGGTCCAAACATTTGGCCCATCTGTCTCAAGCTGGGATCATGATTGGGGATATTCTAATGGGTTTTATTTTCAAAAAAATATATATTTAATTGGTAAGGTATTGATTTAGTTCTATTAGTATTTAATTTTGCTAAATGGTTATTATTAATATCATTACTAATATTAGAATTATCATTTAGGTTTCTTATCAAATTATTATTTGTTTATAAGTATTATTATTAATTATTAGGATTAGGATTTTAATATTATTAAGATTAATATTAGGATTAGTATTAGGATTAATTAGGTTTATCTTTTTTTAATTAGTTTCAATTATTGTTATAATTATTTAATTTCTTTTACTCATTTAAAATAAAAAAAATTGAAATAAATAAAAATAAAAAAAGGGGGGCTTTGTTGGTAAACATCCAAAGGCCCAAGAATGCTAAAAGAAACGTGAAAGAAAGTTTGAGAAATAGAAGGAGGATCAAAATATGGGAAGATTGGATTGATTCCAAATCAAGGATATTGGCATTGAAAAGCAAGATTTAGGATCAAATTTGGGAACCTAATTTTGTCAGTTATATATGCACAAGAACAGAAGTGAAGAGGGGGACGAAAATAGGATTCGGCAGGCTGAAGGATTGAGGCCGAGTTTCAAACCTTTTAAGAAAAATCCCAAAGTCGTTTTAGAGGTGGAGGAGAATTCAAGGACTTTCGATTGTCGAAAGGCAAGCTGCGGGTGGGGGTGAAGGAGTCGAGTCGATTTCCAGGCTTAAACGCGCACATAACCGTACTCGTGAGGTCACGGTTTGACTCCACCGAATTCGTTCCCGTTTTCATATATTCATGCGTTATCTATGTGTTTTGATTGCTTGGAATCATTAAGATGGTGGTTTAGAACGTTTTTGTATGTTTTAATTTGAGATTCATTGCAAGGAGGAAGATCCACCATTGTTAGGTCCCAAGAGCTTCATTTTAGGGTATTGGATTCCAAGCAAAATTGGCCAAAACTATTGAGACCATTGAATCCAGGAGGTGATTTCCGGTCAATCTAGGCCCTTGGGATGAATTTACAATTTGTGTTTCAAGTTTTTGACTCTTGCAGGGCTTTAGCAATAGAGGAGAAATCGTGGGTATATGTCTGTCTCTTTTCAGAAAAAAATCCAAGGGAGAAGACAATATCCCTGGCGCGAGATTTCGTTTTAGAAATTTTAAATATTTTTTGTTTATCTATTATATTTTTGGGTGAATTATCAACAGATGAAGATGGAACCGTTGGTAATTGCAATACGATGTTGGCTCTTGTGTTGGGGGTTCGAACCCCACGTAAGTCACATGTTTTTTATTATTATTTGTAACAATTTGTTTATAGATCTCATACAGCATACTCAGACACACGCATGATACACCCTCTCCACTCAACCACTGGATCATCACTAAGCAAGATCCAACGCCCTGGATGCAGCAAGACCACCATGGATAGCTAAGGACATGCCACATACAATCATAACCAGGTTCTTCTAACATTTTTTTTATTTTATTTTTTAGATTAGATATTAATAAAATAGGTTTAGTTTAATCAATTAATATATTTAGGGTTAGAAATTAAAAATAGGATTAGGCTATAATTAGGTAGAATTATCTTCCCCGATTATTCGATTATTCGAATTAATTGATTTAATCAATATTAATTATAAAATCACAAAAAAACCCTAGAAAGGTTATAGGTGTTAGGGTTTGCCCAATCCCATTGCCCATTTGGCAAAACATTAACCCTTAATTAATTCTCTCCTCGACCCGACTAAATTTATTAGTCGCAATGACGAGAGATAAAATAATAAAACGATAAAACGCATAATTTAATACACTTTATTTGCTGCCCGTGACGATCGAATCTACCGGTCAGAGTAACCAGCAATACACTACTTAATCCGTTAACTATAATGATCAAATCTATCGGTCATCGCAACTAACGGTAACATATTAAAACCAGGGTTGTACGCTCAAAACTTAAAACATTCAAGACACTCCTCCAAAACTACGAATTTTCATCCTTTCCAATCAGGCAACTCAAAATGCCTTTCAAATCAAATTCAAAACTACGACAGGCCATTCAAAAAGCCTTCAAACCATATCATATCAAATTCAAATGCGTACAACCCTGTGCCCGAACTACGTTGACTCTGATTCTCCCTAAAGAGATACGTAGGCACTTGGATAACCAAGGCGAGTCCCCTTCCCCAAAACCTCAATTCAATCCAATCTCACTTTTCACCCTATTCACTTCTTTAGCTATTAAACCTTAACATTTTTAGCCATAAACCTCACAACGCTCTTAAGCTACAAATCTTGAATGCAAACGTTAGGAAAGGGTTGAGGGTGCCTAACACCTTCCCTCGACCTGATTATAATAATCTTACCCCGATCTCTAAACTGCTTAGGGTTTCCTATTCGCCCTTCAGAATAGGTGGCGACTCTAAAATCTTTAATTTTAGGGCAGGTTGCTACATTGTGTTTTTGTATTGTTAAGAATGTTATATTTTTTTTTGTTTTTTTCTTATGGCTTAGAAATTTTTTGTTTTTAAAATATGACTTACATGTTTTGAATTTTATATGTTGTTATGATTAAGAGTCAGATTGAGATTGAGATTGCTTTTGTGTTTTTGTGTTGTTGAGAATGTTATGTTGTTGTTGATATTTTTTGTTGTGAATTAGCAATGTTTTATTTTTATAACGTGACTTAACACAGTTTTGAATGTTATATGTTGTTGTGATTTAGAGTGAGAATGAGAATCTGATTGTTTTTGTGTTGATGTTGTTGTTTTTTGTATTGACTTAGCAATGTTTTGTTTTTAATAATGTGATTTAGAAAAGTTTTAAATGTTATATGTTTTTGTTAATGTTGAGAATGTTATATATGTTTTTGTTGTTATTTTTTTTGGTTATCTAGATGATGCAAAATAAATTTTCTTGATTGATTCCATGTGCAATATTTCTAGAGCACAATAGACTTATAAAAGATACAATTGAGTTTATTTGTCCGTGGATTGCGTGTTTCACCAACCTCTTACCGAACATATAACTTTTCAAATTGATTTAGAAAATAATAATCTGATAAATTAAGTTATATTTGAAGAAAAATTTACACTAATTTACACTAATTAATGTTTCTTGAGCTTTATGCGACTCATTATTCATCTCCTGCTCTTTAACGGATAGAATTTGGTTCAATACTTATAGTTCTATAATCAACACTTTCTTCTTTACTAGTTCATTTTTCAAAGCATTAAATTTGTTGTGAATTTATGATTCATCATCATTCTGATGTTAATGATGATAATGATGATGAATAAGAATTTCTCAACAAATTTGATGCTTTGCAAAATGAACTAGTGGAAAAGGAAGTGATGATTGAAGAACTAAAAGCATTGAACCAAATTCTATCTGTTAAAGAGCGAGGGATGGATAATGAGTTACAGGAAGCTCGAAAATCATTGATTAGTGTAAGTTTTTTTTAAGTATAACTTTGTACATTCGAAAATCATGTAGCAGCCGAAATGATGAACCCAGAGACGTGCATGAATGTCTTTAACCAAAAATCTGGTTTGACACCCGTATACCATGGTCTTGCAGGACCCAGACATCATTCTATAGTAGAGGCCGAACGTGAAGGTCCCAGAGCTGAGTTTGTATAGAAACTAGGATACCCGAGCAGATAGCCCGAATTAACGGCTCAGAGGTAGTCTCAAAGTCGCATAGAGGTTATGATGTTCATGAAGGAACCATTATGGATCATGATTGTCTACAGTAATGGCGACGATAGACGTTATCTCAAGTGTTTAAGTGAGGAAAACGAAGAGGCGATTCATTGTCCAAAGGTAGGAAGCGTAGGTTATATGAATGACACCATATCAAGAAAGAAGGCATCCAAGATTCAAAGCATGAATACACTAATATAGAACATAATTCCTAAACAATTGTGACCTATCCTAACTAGCATCAAGAAGATTAACCAAAAGGTGTTTTCAAGGTCGGCCCTGTGGGGGTGCTGTAACACCCTTCTAAACCCCGCGGAAATTTATAAAATAATTCAGAGTAAAACATGAAAACAAGGGTTCCACAATTCCAATTAAGACAAATTATCATAAATTCATTGTCATGCTTTCACTATGGAACAATTCATCATAATACATAAACATCTCATGTTAACACAGCGGAAAATTCGTCATACGGATAAGCATAACATCATCTATGCAATATCCCACAGAATCTAATAAAATAACAACACGATAGAGTATCATCATAAACTCTAAACTAGCGTTCCCCCAGTGTTACAATATCAGAGCATGACACCTGACGCTACACTAAAACACTGACTTATGAGCTAATCCTCACCAAGTCGAAAGCAGCTATCCTCAATCTGAAAATGTCAACAGTAAGGGTGAGTCTCATCACAGTTAACAAATGTTATTGCATCTTAAATAACAACACATCATAGTTATATTATTCACCCAATTTCATCATATTCAGATTATCAGGAACGTCCATCATTTACACAACGTCAACAAAACACATCTTTCAAACAGACAATCATACTCAACATTAATTCAACAAAACACACAACCAACACGTCATCAATATTTATAACACTGGAATACTTCCAATCATGTTATAAAAGTATGCATATGTATGAACTGACACTATGCATGTGGTACCAACATCATCCAATGGGAATAACCCATGACCGATCCAACATCATCCAGATACGGCCCTGCCAGCACAGATTCCACACAATGGGAATCATGCCCTTTACTGATCCAACACACCCTTATGGATACAGTATCATCAATGAATATGAATGAATGCAACATATACAACATACTTATACCATCGTCAAGTCTAATGAGCAACATCATCAAATACCCATTTCATCATCATCATCATCATCATCATCAAAGTATGTTTATATACATTAGCATCATTCAAATACAATTAATTATCATCATCATCATCATTAAAGAACATACATGTGTCCACATCAATCATCATCATCAATAATAAGAACACACATGTATTCACATCATTTCAAAGCAAATCAGTCATCATCATACAACTCTCAACAAATCATCACATCATAATATTTTTCAAAACAACATCTTATATTGTCACACTTCATCATATATGTCAACAATATATCATCCAATTAAACAAATCGTCACATGATTAATATTTCAACGTAGCATGTATTTAACACATCTCATCACATATATGTGCAATACATCATTCACCAAGAAATAAAATCATATTTAAAAATAATTGGATTCACACCTCATTCCATCATTTAAAACATAGGCTATCTCATAAGATTCATCGTGCTCGAAACGGCACTAAAAACAGACCTACGGTTCGAAAGTTACACATCATTTAACTTTTCAAGAAAACCACTATCGCTACAGCACGCGGGCGCAACCAAGACTCGCGGCGCGACCTGAACCACACAAACGCGTTCGCGGCGCCAACCTATGCACGCGGCGCGATACGAGAAAACAAGTACGCCTTCGCGGCGCCAACACGGGGACGCGGCGCGAACTGGCGATTTCACAGATTTTCGGGTCTGCGTCAGATCCTGCGATCTGACTCAATCTGAGTCCAAAACTGACTCTAAACGTCATATACAGGCAGTTAATCATCAATTGCATCATTATTCATCATCACACATCAAAACAACACATAATCAATCAATAATCCATGCAATTTTCATCAATTCATAACCTCCCTAAACCCGACATATAATCCAATTGACTCAACAACATCCCTAATCAATATTATTATCCAAAAATACGGTAATAGATGATAATCGGAGAGTCCCCTCTTACCTTAGCCAAAGATTCTTGATTGGTCTCTCCCTCCATTGCTCCTCTTCACGTACCAGTTTTCCAATCCCTCATCTCCTCTGCTCTGCTTTTCACGTTCCTTTTTCCTTTCTCCCAATTTTCCTTATTTTTATGAAAAATAACATTTTAATTAGTAAAGGGCTTTACTAACATAGCACCCCCTCTTTACTAATACCACACTTGGCCCAATACTATAAACCATCTTTCTTCCAATTAAATCCCACAAACCACCAATAATTCTAATTATAAATTAAATTTCCATTTAATTTAAAAATTAAAATATACGGGTGTTACAGGTGCAAGAAGCGCTACCGCACAGGGCCTCCAAATTTAATTAATTAGTTTAATATAAATATATAATTAAATAATATGTAATACTTGAGAGAACAATTAATCACTTGTTTCAGTATAGCCTAGCGGTTAAGTGTGCTTTTTGGAAAGAAACCATGCAGGTTCGAAACCCAACTTCACAATTTTTGTTTTTTCATTATTAAAGAAAAGCTATCACTTAAAAGTAAGAATCGTTTTGAAATTTAGTATGGATACACAATCATCTTAATCAATTCATCTCTTTTCAAAATTTAATTTAATTCAATTTCTTTAAATTTTATTTTAAATAATAACATTTTAATGAACTATTATAATTAAATAATCAAAGATTTACTATATGATGAACCCATTTGTTATTATTTTTTATAATTAAATATTGTACAATATTATTTTTGGGTATTGTTTTTCTTCATAATAATGTTTTAAGACTTAATAAATGTATTATTTAATCTTACTTAAATTATTATTAAATATAGTAATTAATAAATTAAGTTATTCAATATAAATGATTTTTTAACATATTTTAGCTTAATTTATTTACAAGTATTTTCATTAATTTAGATTTTTATTGTGAATTGACACAATAATAAATTAGATGTTGTAGTTGTCTCGCTTTGAAAAATCAAATTATACTCTTTATTTTGTAATTTTACAATGTTAATTATTTATAAATTAAAATACTTTGTTATTAACATTGTCGAAATCGTTCAAATAGTTATTATCTTTTATTAAATAGTATGAATTTTTTTTATAAGTGGAGGATGGTAGGAGTAGAAAGATGGAAAAAATAAATTTGAAATGAGTCAAAGTTTTACAATATATATATATATATATATATATATATATATATATATATATATATATATATATATATATATTAAGGGGCCTAATGTTAAAACAGATCAGGGCCTCTAAATTGTTTGGGCCGGCCCTGAGTGTTTTTAGCAAGACCACTTTTCACTACGATTGAACTTTTTAACTGTGGTAAAGTATGGCGTGTTATCTTGTTTTTTACAACGGCCATTAGTCCGGGGTGAAAATTAGGACACTTATTATCACACTTTTTACTACCACGGACCTCCAATCATGATGAAATTCGTCTCCTAACTGTGGTGATAAATTATTTTCATAGTAGTGCTATTAAAATAATTGCACTGTTTGATAATGTTTTATAGATATTTAATAAATATATTAAATATTAAAACCCATTAACTAACAACATAATTTCATTAACTAGATATTTAGATATAACTAAATAATATATATATATATATATATATATATATATATATATATATATATATATATATATATATATATATATATATATATATATATATATATATATATATATATATATATATATATATATATATATATATATATATATATATTGTAGACACCAATCAATCATGTTTTTCAACTGTTTAAAAATGCTCTAATAGTTGGCTTCTGATATATATATGTATTTATTCTTTCCAAGTAATATAATCTCATACCTACAAAGACATAACCAATTTAAAATGTAGGACATCAATTCCACTTGACGTGGTTAACCAAAATTTCGGATTTGACATTTATTCCACTTGAGGATAACTAGATGATGCTCAATAATTAATACCTTTCTGTATCTGTTCCAAGCCAATATTCAACTATGTCATTAGTTAGAGGATCTCCAGTATCAAAATCTAGGGTTGTATAAAATAGTTTCTATTATGCCATATCATAAATAATTCATTTATATTTTCCTTGTTGAACTTTTAAGTTATTTTATTTTAAAGCAACTTCCTTATAATTGTTTTTATCTTTAGGCCAATAAAACAAGTGGTCCCGCAATACAACAATAAATTAACATTGATGTGTATAACATGGTACATTACTTAAAAATACTTACAAAAAAAAAACTTATAAAATACAACTTGTCACCTACTTTGATTGCTACCATGAGTAAAAAAGTTGAGAAACTTTTTCAGAGGACCTAAAACGAAACACAAACTTGATACTCACAAACTTGATACTTCAGAGTTTATAACACAATTTATCAAGACCCTAAACCAGTAGGGCAGAAAACTGTTGGTGATTTTAGTATCATCAATGTATTTTGGTAATAATGTGATTTATTATAGGCTGATGCAATTATGCGTTAAGGTTGAAACGAGTTAGGGTAGTGCGGAGTGCACGCTCGTAGAGCCAAACGTACAATTGAATACGAATAATAGAAACGGGGTTCCAAGGGGAGGAGCCCCTGGCGGAGTGCGGGGCAGCGCCCCGTCGGGGTCCAAGGGGCAGAGCCTTTTTGGTTTCCTGAACAGTTGAACCCTTTCCCAACCGACATGACCGTTTTCTGAACAGTTGTGCCTTTTCGGTTTCTGTTATTGATCTCCTATATAAGAAGTCATTTGGCCTCGATTTTGGCACACGAAAAATAATACTTTCTCTCTACATTCCTGATCTGTTCTCTTTTGTCAGAAACAGATTGCTCTTCGAGAATTATCCCCACAAAGATTTCGTGAACCCAGGCAAGTACAGGGTCGAAATACTTTGTTCGGAAAGTGTACGAACACGATTCTTCGAAGTTATCCAGGATTATCATACTTATTTTCTAACAAAAACTAACATAAAACAGTTCAATTTTATGTTTGATCATTTAAAATAATTTATAAAAAACTAAATTTAACAATTTTGTTAAATAGTTTAAGGGTAATGCTAACGAGTGCCTCTGGAAAACTTGTTAAATATTTCAAATAATATATATATATATATATATATATATATATATATATATATATATATATATATATATATATATATATATATATATATATCATATGAAAAAAAAATTATCTCCTACATCATTTTTTTTAATAATAGAGGAGAGAGAAAAAAAGATTCACACATAATCTCCACCCTTTACTTTAAAATTCAATGGTTCATATTCATTCTCACATTATGTTTTGATCATTTAAAATAATTTATAAAAAACTAAATTTAACAATTTTGTTAAATAGTTTAAGGGTAATGCTAACGAGTGCCTCCGGAAAACTTGTTAAATATTTCAAATAATATATATATATATATATATATATATATATATATATATATATATATATATATATATATATATATATATATATATATATATATATATATATATATATATATATATATATATATATATATATATATATATATATATATATATATATATATATATATATATATATATATATAGCATATCATATGGAAAAAAAATTATCTCCTACATCATTTTTTTTAATAATAGAGGAGAGAGAAAAAAAGATTCACACATAATCTCCACCCTTTACTTTAAAATCCAATGGTTCATATTCATTCTCACATTCTCATAGAAATATGACATTCTCATATGAAATGCCCTGATATATATATATATATATATATATATATATATATATATATATATATATATATATATATATATATATATATATTGATTTTAAAACTTATTTTTTTAATCTATTAAACAATGATCAATTTACCTTTTTAATCTTTTAACCGGTATTTTGAGGGTATTTGTTAGTATTTCCCACAGTTTAGTTATGTTGTTAATTATGCTCAAAAAGGATTAAAAAATATATGAGTTGTTGATTTTACAAAGATCCTATGTTTTTACTAATGATGTTGGTTTGACAGCGAAGAGTGGTATTTGCAAATATCTTGATGCTCAAGTCAATGACAATGAAATGTGAGATATATTTTTGAGTTACAAAAATGTGTACTTTCGTGAAAATTATCTATTTTATTTTTATAGATGTCTTATAAGATTTCAAGTCAGCTGAACCTTTCATCCTAATATACATGTTCTTCGATATTGATGTTCGTTGATATTCAAAGTTTATAACACAACTTATCAAGACCCTAAATCAGTAGGGCAGAAAACCAACCTTATCAAACACAAATAAAATAGTTCGATTTTATGTTTTGACCATTTTGAATAATTTTTGAAAAATTAAATTTAAACAGTTTTGTTAAATAGTTTAATTATCTTGTTAATTACGCTCAATAAAGGATTAAAAAACATATCAGTTGTTGATTTTCCAAAGATCTTATGTTTTCACTAATGAGGTTGGTTTGGTAGCAAAGAGTGGTATTTGCAAATATCCTGACGCTCAAGTCAATGACAATGAAATGTGAGAGATATTATTGAGTTACAAAAATGTTTACTTTCGAGAAAAGTGTCTATTTTCTTTTTATAGATGTCTTATATGGTTCAAAGTCGCAAGAACCTTTCATCCTAATATACATGTTTTTCGTTATTGATGTTCGTTGATATATATGTTGAAATATTTTATTTCATTATTATATTCTAATATTATTGTTCTGGACCGGAACTGCAATTATACATGAATTATGATAGTAAATTTCTGATGCGGTGTTGGAACCCTCTAGTGCAGTGGAATACGGGAGTGGACCTGTAAAGTTAGCATTTTGGCGCGTAAGTTAGTGAATGAGTCTAAAATGAGATAGACTGAAGTATGAAAAACGTGTGTGTCCCTTAAGCCTTACGTAGGTGGAGGTATATATACATCTAGCTCAAGCAACTAATAAGCTTTCTTTGGAATTGTAGGTGGACCTTATTTGTTAGGACTTTGGTGGACCCGGAACAGTTGCCCCTAGCTGCCTATGAGATATTGAATGAGAAGTCCTCTAGATTTGTGCCGACCTTATATTGTTGAGTTATACGTGAACATGAATTGATGTATATGACCGATGGGGAGTGGGGATTGGGCGCATTAAATGCCTTTCTTATCATTGTGACATTTGCATGAATTTTAGACACGTAGACCTAAGCTAGAAGGTTAGGGCGTGTCGTTTTTTCTAGAGTGCTTGAGTGCACATGAGTGTCGTGGTAATCGTAATGTATGATCTAACTGTTGCTTTCCATTTTCCCATTTTATTTTCATCTGAGTCGTTGCTTTCTTGGTTCACCCTTTCCTATATAAGGGTCATTCAACTTTATGAATGAGTTCTCACTCTCATTACTAACTAAAGTATACTTGTTCTTTGAGAAACCATATTTTCCTCATTGAAATTCTAGCAATCTCTAGTTACCGTGCCCATTTCCTATCGAAGTGGTGCTTCCTTTGAGTTGTCCTCAACTTTTCACTTCCTTTTATTGTCTTTGCTCCTTTGACCCATCTTCGTTTCAGGTGCCATTTTCAAGCATTGACTCTTATTTCATAATTTACATTCTTTTATCTTTACGATGAACAGTATAAATGATTGACTTGCTGATTCAAGAAGTAGTTCTATTGACAATAATCTTTCATCATCTGCAGGCAAGAAATCTAGATGATTCGAATAGTACTTCTTTGGCGCATACTCAACCTAATTCAGGTCAGGGGGTTGTTTGAGATAAATTTCAGTTTAATAGTGCTTCTAGCAAATCTATTTTCAAGGAAGATTTTTCTGACAAGACTTTTAGTCTTTTTTCTAATGAGAGTGTTGGAAAATTCGCTTCTGACGTTTAACTTGATAATGTTGGACATGTGACTCCACACACAAGAGGGGGTGAATTTTGTGGGTTTCATAAAACTATGGTTTGAAAAACATTTTTTATTATCATTAGAGTTTGAAACATTTAAAAAATGATTTTAGAAATTAGCAGCGGAATATAAAAAAGTTAGGGAGAGAGAAAAAATATACTAGGAATTTATACATGTCCAAGAAGATTTAATCTTGTCCCCTTTATACACTAATGCTTATACATGTCTAATCAAGAAGATTTAATCCAGTAATGCTTAAGAGCTTTTAGTAGGTTAAACTCTCGAACCCCATTATACAAGGAAAAATGAAGTTTCAGACTAACTTCTAACCAAACAGCGAACAATGGAGAAAAGTGGTTAGTCTTCCTTCCAAGCACTAACTTGCGAAGAGAAGTAGTTAGTTTTCCTTCCAAACAATTGATTAAAGCAGTTAATCTTCTCTCCAAACAACAAGTTAAAGTGGTTGTTCCTCAAACTAAATTGATATTTTCTACGGAATTATCTCGAACCAAGGAGATCATTTAAACTGGGATGAACTCACAAACCGAACTAAGGTTTCGACTGGGACGACCACGAACCACTGAGATTTTAAATTTGGCTTATCTCAATTCTCAAACCAAAGTAAGCTTTTGACCAGACTGAGCCTGTGGAACGAACCGAGGCTTTTAACCAAACTTAGTTTACAAACCAAATCAGCAAACTTAGAGCCTAAATCCCCGAACTAAAGATTTTATAGGGTTTAGCTTTAAACCCAAACAAACACTCTCTTACGGATAAGTTATTCAACCAAGATAAAATATTCCTTGGTATATTTACAACAATGCCCTTTTCAGAATACAAAAGTTCATCACTAAATAAAAGGACTTTCTCTAAGCTCTACGGCTAAAAATATGTGAGAGAAAGTTAAAAATATTTTAGAGAAAGAGAGTGAGGAGTGAGATAGAATGCTCAAGTTTTTTATGTGAAATGTTGAAAGGAAAAGCCTTTATTTATAGGTTAGAGGTTTGCACAAAAAAGGAAAATTTCATGGGCCAAATTTAATGTGTCAATTGATTGGCACCTTGCTCCAATAAAATGCCTAAAAACAAACTATTATTAAGATTAAAAAGGAAAGAAAAGATACAGTGACATTGTCGTTCCTTAAGAAGTTGTCCCAAACATAGAAAATGAATGCATCAAATTGACCTTATAAATATGAAAAATGTGTATGGTTTGTACTGCCCACTTTAATGTCATCCCCAAACTGGTGTGAATCGCTGTCATTGGGTAGATCATGTATTGTTAAGGATCGTCTTTGTTTTTGACAATGCGGCCAAAGTGGGAAATGCTGTCATAGAAGTGAGTTGCCTCTTAATTGGGTGGTGTCCTTGTAGACTCTAGTTTGATATGTTGTCACTTTGACCGATGTTCCATCCCATTTTAAGAGTTTTTAATTACTTAGCTAGATTTAAGACTTCCTTTCATTGAGTTCGAAGTAGGAGTGTTAAAACATTTGAAGAATACATCCTCCCAACTGTACCCAATGCCTAAACTTTTGTGAAGAGATTCCAGCTTTAGTTTAAATAATGGGGTTTAAAGCCACTTTGAACCTTTTATTTTATATTTTTTTGTCATAGAGCCTGTCTCTCTAGATAAGCTTCAAAATCTTAAGTAAAGCAAATAACCAATCACAACGAAATGTTTCAAAACCTCATTCAAGAATGGTTATATTTATTCCAGGAGTAAGTTATTATAACTTACTCCAAATCTAGACCATTGATTCTTTTGAATTAATGGTTAAAAATAATAAGTATATATATATATATATATATACTTATTATTTTTAACCACTAGATTGAAAAGAATCAATGGTCTAGATTTGGAGTAAGTTATAATAACTTACTCCTGGAGTAAATATAACCCTCCTATATATATATATATATATATATATATATATATATATATATATATATATATATATATATATATATATATATATATATATATATATATATATATATATATATATATATATATATATATATATATATATAATTATCCTGATATTTTTGCGCGTTGACTCGGACATTTTTTAGAGTGCTTGAAATTTGAGGTGTTCTCGGTGCGGTTTGGACGGTTTTGACGAAAAAAATCATCAGAACCGCAAGAGAAAAAATTGTGCGGTTTGGTTTGGTTCGATTGGCTTTTAGAAAAAAACTGAACCGAACCAAAGTGGTTTGGTTTAGTTGGTTCAGTTTTTTACAAATATTTTATTGAGTCATACATACACATATAGATGACAACATAACTTTGTATTTAGACATTCATACACTATCAAATAATAACAAAACTCGTCATATTTTGACAACAACTTTCCATTTAATATGTAAACATTAAATTAGACAAAAGTGGAATAATAAACATAAAATAATAGCATAAAACAATATAAAAATTATTATAATGAAACAAAAAATAGAAGAGACGAGACGAGACGAGAGATTAGTGAAGATGAAAAAGAAAAAACAAAAGAGTTGAGAGATTAGAGAAGAATATGTGCGATAAAAACGAAACAGAAATAGGAAACATTTGCATAAAAATGAGAAGGTGAAAAAGAAAGAATATAAGAGAGTAGAGATTAGAGAAGAAAAGGGAAGATTTATCTAACACAGAATGCGTGATAATGCTATTAGAGATTTGAGAATATAGGGACTGAAATCATGTGTAAGGATGAGAAAATTGTTCGTAGTCATAAGGCTAAGGTATAATAAGTTTAAGTTTGGGTTGGATGTGAGTTAAGTTAAGGTTAGGTTGTAACATAATGCGGTTTGATTCAATTTGGTTCGGTTTATAAAATACAAACCGCAAACCGAACCGAACCGTGCGATTTTGTTAAAAAATGACCTAAACAAATCCGAACCAAATGCGATTTTTTGCGGATTGAGTTTGATTTGATTTGCGATTTTCTATTGGGTTGGTTTGGTTTTTAACACCCCTACTTGAAATACGTACTATTAAAAAAATTATTATATTTACTAGGGTTAAATATGTTAGTGGTCCCTATAAATACGTCACTTTTCACTTATAGTCCCTACAAAAAATTTCATCGAATTTTGATCCTCACAAAATTTTCCGTCACGAATTTTGATCCCTCCCGTTAGATTACTCTAACGGAGGCTTACGTGGCACACCACGTGTCACGCCACGTCAGTAACAGTCAACACTAAAGAAAAAGAGACATATTGCGGGGGTTTTAAACCCCCTTTAAATAACTTAAAAAACAATAATTTTTACAATTTCTTTCAAATTTAGTATTCATAATTATTTTTTATAATTATTATAAACATGGCCAATAAATCAATAAAAAATATCATTGAAATATATAAATTAGGCTTAAATGCACTTTTGGTCCTCCTACTTTGATGTTTTTTAACTTTTAGTCCCTCTATTTTAAAAACCAACTTTTTAGTCCCTAAACTTTACATGACTTGGGTTTTAGTTGGTCCCCCTCTAGTTTTAGTGATGTGGCATTAATTAGTAGGATAAAATAATTATTTTTAATGAGTTGGAAATGACGTGGCATTAATTAGTAGGATAAAATAATTATTTTTAATGAGTTGGAAATGTTGACTAGGATAATTTATTAATTTACAGTTTTTATATAATTAATTAATTATTTATATATTAATTAATAGAAATTTTAAACTAAAATATTTGGGCTTTTGGCACCAGACACTTCAATATTTTTCTAATCCACAAGAATGTAACAGCCTCTATAGTTGTGAGCTATATAAATACTTACATTTTTTCTTATAAAACCGATGTGGGACTTGGTCTAATTTTAACTCTCCAACTGAACTAACAACACAACACTTCCTAACACGGTTAAGCACACCATGAGAGGTGCCAACCATTGATGATGAACCAAGAAATGTGAGCAGGTGGTTGATCATACCACACACCATAAGCACACCATAACATAAGCTAGATTTTATACCACACACTAACATGATCTAGTTTCTACCAAATGCATGACAGATGGAGCAGCTCCGGAGACATCATCAATGAAAAACCACCTTACATAGAAAATGCATAATTCATTTTCTATCAAAATTTCTAACTGCAGAGATCTTACACTAAAACTTGGTGAAAGATATTACTCTAAAAATTGATACAGTGGCTAGTTGGAGAAATTGAGAAGCTGTGAGCTCTCTTATAACATAGACTAATTCATATATATTTGTTATCTTACATGGAATTGAAATAATTCATTTATTAAAACACAATAATGTAAAGCTTTGAAATAATTCATTCAAACATTTGTATGGAATTGAAATAGCACATACTTGTTCTCTTATATTTGTTAAAACACAAATACGTTGTCCATTTGCATTGATAAAAGTACTAATGACTATGGAAAGGTTTGATAAGAGTCTCCCAATTTTAGGGAACCACCTATATTATTTTCATTTGTATGTGTGTGTTCTTTGGAGTGTTTTATAAAAAAAAAAACATAGATTCTACCTTGACAGTAGATTTAACAAGATTGACATGTAAACTAATACATATATACATACCATTTAAGAAGCTTTACAATGAAGAAGCTCACTGAAATGATACCCTTTTGCGATGCAATCTCATGAAAATGCTATACAATCTCATCATCATTAGCAGCAAGCAATGAATAGAATTTCAAAAAAAAAACAAAGAGTGCGTACAAATCCCACATCGTTTTCTCAACTTCAATATTTAGTCTTTATATAGCATTGAATATGTTAAGTAAACGAGTACTTGTGGGTACTAGTTGGCTGGAATGTAAAGAAATCAAATTTAATTACCTTTCCAGCCCAAATGAAATTCTTTTAAAATTTGTATTCATTAATAAATAATTTAAAATAAAACGAGATTAAAATTATTAATTAAATATTTAGTTAATTAAATATAAATCTAGATATTTATCTAGTCACTAATGCCATGTAATTAATAATATTTTTTTATCCCAATCATCAATGCCACGTATGCAAAATTTGAAGGGGACTATGAAAATTTCAAGTGAGGTAAAGTTTAGGGACTAAAAAGTTGGTTTTTAAAATAGAGGGACTAAAAGTTAAAAAATATCAAAGTAGGGGGACTAAAAGTACATTTAAGCCTATAAATTATGAGTGGGACAATTAATTATCTTTTATCAATTAATCAAATTATTAAAGTCTTAGTCACCTTTCTTATTTTTTATAAAAATTATAAACTTGACAAATAATTTTTTTATAAAAATTATAAACTTGACAAATAAATCAATAAAAAATATCATTGAAACAAAGGCGGATACATGTGTATTACATTGGGGGCTTGAACCCCACAAGAAAATAAAATTTTTTATATTATAGCACTCTTCTTTTCTTGACCAGCCCCCATTAAATAAACCAGTTTGAATGTCTACACTTATCAACTTACTAAAGTTTATCTTTTACGTATTATTGTTTTAATTTTTATATCTACTTCAATATCTACTAATGTATTCTATTAAAATCTTGACTAATCTTTAACAACATTAATTCTTTTACCTAATATCATTTTAACCTTCTATTTAGTTTCAAGATTTTTTTAGTTTGGTGTTTATTAAAAAAACATTTTATATGTTTAATTAGTTTTAGAGATTAATATCTATAAATAGACATTGTAATTTTTTAAAACATTCATTAAATTAAATTATTATATAGCTTAAAAATGAGCATTAAAAAACAATTTGATTGAATATAAGTATAAAATATAATTTACGCTGAAAATGCATACATATTAATCTCTTAGTTTTATAGGCAAATACAATCGATCATCATTAAAAGAAATTAGAAAAATTTCTATATTGATTTTTTGTAATATTGTTTATATCAAAATCAAGACAAATTATTGTTTTAATTATCAAGAAAATGGCTATTTAGATGTTTTATTTTGCTTGTGAGATTTTTATTATTAAATTGAATAAAATTGATATCGTAGATTTACTATTTGATAATTAATTTTAAAAGGTAAATGTGATCAATGATTCTTCTAAAATATTGATGAAAATTAGAAAGTATGTAATATATTTAATAATATATTCATTCATTATGAAAACATAATTAAATATTTTTTAAATATAAAAATTCATCGAAAATAATTATAGTTTATATACATTTCCGTAAAAAAATTTCATTATAAAGATTTATATTACAAAAATTCATCAAAAATTTCTTTAATCAAAATACACATTTTTTTAGCCCCCACCAAATCAAATTTCTGGATACGCCACTGCATTGAAAGATATAATTTATCAAATAAATCAATTTTTTATGGGTGGGAAAAATAAATCAATTTTTTTATGCATGTCATTTACGTAAATTAGTATTTTGTTTAAATTTGACAACATAAAAATAAAAAACAATAATACACCTATTATAATATTTTATACTTCACTATTTTCATCTTATTTTTTTCGAAAAATAGTCGTCGAAGGTTGATGTTGGAGCATGCAATTTATATTCGGGAGAACTATTTGTCATTAATTAATATGGTAATTTATTTTTTTATCTTCAAGCAAATAAAAAATGATTATAATATATATTTTTTTTTTATATAAAAGTTATATTCATGACAAATATTTTTAGTAAAAGAATAAAATTAGTGGTTTTTTTAATAGCCAACATCAATATCAATATTAAAATAATAATAATACATTAACTATAGTTTTTTACACATTAAATTTTTAACCTTATATAAAAATAATTGTTTGCCACAATTCAATTAGTAAGTTTTAATTTTTATATTTTAATTAAAAATTAGAATCATTATATTATTATAAAAATATATAGGGACAAATGAGAATAAAAAATTAATTAAAATTATTTCTTTTTAATATTGTCGAAGTAAAAATAAAAATAATTATAGTAAAATTAATATACTTTTTCACACTTCAATTATTTTTTCATTAATGAGAAAAATTTAATATTATTTGAATATCTTCAAAACAAAATTACAAATGATTATCCTAATAATATATTTATTTCCAATTTGAATGATTTGTTAAACATTATTTGTATCTGTATAGACCTTCTATACTGATGAAATTTAATAGTCTTTACAAATGTCTTGCTATAGTGATATATCAAACAATATTAAGATTTAAAAAAGAGCTTTGGTGAGCAAATTCAGCAACAAGATGTCATTCAACGAATTATGGATGTGGTGGTTTATAGATGTTAGAATTATCCTAAAGTTAGAAACCATATAGGATATTTGCTAATGCCTTGAAATAGTGCCTTAGATTTGTTTTTCTGGTTTGCTGAGTGCTGTAGTGGTTTGGCTAAGTTGGACCTTTGGGTCACTTGGGTGTAATGTCTATTTTGAATCTATAAATAAAGTTATCTTTGATTCAAAAAAAATTTAAAAAAGAGCTATAAATATTGTCTATATTAAATGGAAATTCATTGTATTGTATCTATATCAAGCAAAAAAGGTATTTAAAGGGGGTTTAAAACCCCGTAATCTGCCTCTTTTTCTTCAATTCTGCCTTTGTCTGACGTGGCGAGACGTGTGGCATGCCACGTAAGCCTCCATTAGAGCAATCTAACGGGAGGAACCAAAATTTATGACGGAAAATTTTATAAAGATCAAAATTCGATGAAATTTTTTGTAAGGACTAAAAGTGAAAAGTGTTATATTTATAGGGACTAAAAACCTATTTAACCCTATTTACTTTTCAAGTCAATATTCATTAATTCAACTTAAAAAATATATCTATTTGATTGTTTGTTCTTTTCGATTAATATTTTATTTATTTTTAAGTGTTAATAATTTTATTATTGTTGTCTGTTTTTTTTACTTAGCCTTGTTATGATTTATTTTACTAGATTAAAAATAAAAGTGTTAGTTGAAATATAATGCATTTATTTACTTATTTTAAATGTATTAAATGACATAAGTTGTTAAGAAAATCAAGTTCCAATCGCACAAATATCAAACACTCTCGTCAATATATCAATTCGGTCGTAAGGTCGGATATTAAGATTTCAACCAAAAAATATCAACTAAAATTTTGTTTTATTAATCGTAAATATCAAAGTCAAATAATATATTTTTTAAATTAAATTGAAATATCTTACCGTTTAAATTTTATTTTATGTAATATGTACTTAATTTCAGACTTGATTTAAATTGTGAAATTTTTTGAATTTTGAATGATGTGTGTTATTCAAATTAATTATTATAATGTAATAATATTAATATAATAATAATAATAATAATAATAATAATAATAATAATAATAATAATAATAATAATAATAATAATAATAATAATAATAATAATAATAATAATAATAATTTATCTTTAGATTAATTTTTTATTTAAATAAAAAAAAATTTGTAACAATTGCATATACTCCTAATATCAAACAACTCGGAATTAAAAGATGGTGTTATGTTATAATGTGTACTTATAATAACTATAATTGGTTAATAAAGTCAATTATTATTTTTGGAACAAGGAAAAGTCAATTATTATTTTTCATTGACTTATGCATAATCTGATTATGATAAACTATATTCAATGTAAGATAAGTTGTCATAACAAATCATTCAAGTTGGTGTTAGTTTTAGGTTAATATTTCATGCAATTTAAATTATTTCATTTTATAACTCTTTTTTATAAGCAATAAGTAAATATTTACGTTGGAATGTCAGACATACCTTTTTTTTATAATTGATACTTGGTTTTCTTAGAAACAAAATTTTCAAATAAAAAACAACAAAGTAGGAATGTCAACTCCTAGCAATTCGTAATTAAACAAACTATGACGATGTTATGCTATGTGAGTTTATAATAATTATAATTGGTAATTAAAGTCAGTTATTATTTTGCATTGACTTATACATAGTCAATGTCTGATCATGCTCATAAACCATGTTTTACTAGCTAGTAACATTTTTACACGGGATAATGTGTTAAATACTACAGAAAATTTAGTTGTGTCCGTATATTCCAGTGTTTTGGATCAGTTTTAAGACACAGACAATAGAGTTCGACCAATTTCTCAGTACATAATTATAACGGAGTTTCTTAATACACCTTAATAGGTTCTTAGGAGTTTTTTGGTGAGATTTCCGTAATATCTCTTTAATTTAGATATGCATATCTGAATTTACCATATTTTAATTTTTTTATCGAATAGATTTGGAGATGCATATCCGAAGACAACAAATAGTAGTTTTCGAACACATATCCGAAATAAACACTGACCGACAAACAGAAACAAAAACCTTAAAATCAAAATAACTGAACATAGATTTAACATAGATAGTGGAACAGAAATTTAACATTACATATTGGTATAAACGGATAGCTAAGGACGTTGTAACATTTTGATAACATTTTCTCCTGATCTTTGAAGTTTCGCATCGAATTCAATCGAATCCTTAGTAGAGTATCGGTGAAAAGTACTCCACATAATTTTTAAATCGTCATCCGTCTTCAGTGAAAATTGAGTAAACTTTATCTTTCTTTCAGTGTCAAGTGAGGGTGAACGATACTCGAGCTTGACCACCTTTTCGATTTTTTTGATATTGTAGGAGAGAATTCAGTATGGTAATCAGCTCGGCGAGAGGCGTGTCCTCAGAGAACCTAAATTGAAGTGGCGACATCTCACCACTCCAAGGTGAGGATATGTTTGGCTCATCTCTGTTTGTGGTGTGTGATGTTGAAGAAATAGTTTGGAGACCTTATTTATAGTAGATTTAGAGCAATTTGGACCCAAGAATTCTTATCCTACCACGAGGATATGTTTCGGATATAAACCTCTGAATTCACCTTTTTTTATGAAAATAGGGGTTTTAGGATAGGCATATCCGAAATAATCCCTGTTGTTGTTTTTATTTAAATGAAGGTTATTTCAGATATGCATATCTAAATTATGCAGAATCAAAAACAGATTATGTTTTAGCATAATCAGTACCATAGATAAAACATGAAAAAAATCAAATCGGTAAAAGTAAACAGCGGTAAAATGTTAAATACATATATTATATATGTATTGAATTGTATAGAATTTACATTGTGCACGACAAAACATTCCACAAATGATTCGATTACATTCTAAAATACACCGAACAAATTGTCATCGGTTAAATCTAAAACCGATTCTTTCTTCGACTTCTCCTTATTTGATTCTCTCAAGCTCCGTCAATTTGGTGAACTCTGTCATCCTTTCTTAAAAGTGATTCGGCAAAGCTTCCGCCTCTTTTGCGGAATGTGTCATCCACTCCACTGATGTAGCCGAAATAAGACACCCCGATTTCAAATAAACCTCAAGAAAATAGAGCTAATATAACAAATATATTATCGGATATGCATATCTGAAAATACCACTGAATGTTTAAATTCAACGTTCAAATAATAATAACGTTTAAATATGGGTGTTTTCAGAGATGCATTTCTAAAACACCGTGAAAATTGATTTAGGGTGCGTTCAGAGATACACCTCCAAATAACATTTTTTAGTTTTCAGAGATTTATTTCACTCCTATAACGATGTATTAAGAAATTCCCTAATAATAAAGATGGGCTAAAGTAATAAATGGGTCAAATCAATTGGGTCGGCCTAAAATCAATGCATAAGGAATATTTAAAATAGGAACTAGACAATGCATTCAAAACGGTTTAATGGATGTAATAGACTTAGGGCAAACAAAGGAATAATAGCTATTATGAGTATTAAATAGTCTTTATAGTCCTTAAATACGGGACTAGGCAAGATTAATATATAACAGATATTATCGCATAGGAAAGGAGACAGGCAATCTATATGCAAATTATTTCTAGAAATCCTAATTGTATTGTCACTCTCACTCAAAAACTAGTTCATCCCTTAGGGCTTTATGCTTGGGGTTTGTGTATAACTAACCCTATTTTTGACAGAGACACTTAATAATAAGATAAAGAGCACTTCTTAAGGATGAGACAGGTTCTTGGAAGCTTCTGATTTTACACTTATCTTAGATTAATAGAAAATACAATGATCGAAAAAGATTAAGTTTATTAAACAAGCCATGCATAAATTAACATAATTCAATTTACACACAAAACTCAATTTGAATTTGATAAATCAAACCGTCAATCTATCATTAAGAATGTATATACATTCATAATCTCGAGAAAAAAGATTTGAATGACTACATCTATCACAGACATACACTTTACACAATAAATCACTATAAGCAAATAAAAAATGCCAACATGTGATTCTAGAAAGTGATAAAACCTAAGTCAAGTAAATCTTTACTAGAATGTAAAAGAGATAGAGAATGTGAGATTGTACACCATATTTATACTAATTCAACGCATTCGTCCTCACTTTACGTTTAGTCCAGTCTTCACTGTCGAACCACTAAAATTTTGTTAGGTCTTCCACTATTTTAAAAATTAATATATGAGAGCTTTTGTTACAACTAATAATCAAGACAACATTGAACACTTCAAGCTAAATTGTTAAGCAAACACGGGTCCAAATGTGGATTTCCCTTATGTTGAGGTAGAACATAAAAAAATTGTCGAATTCACAAGATCTTTATTTGATCTTGAGCCAAATTCATTGCTAGACCCAAATTTCTTCTCTAAGTTTTTGCTCCATTGTAGTCTTCACTCAACCCTACTGGAAGTCTCTTGTCCGAGCCTTTGTTCTACAGAAGGATCTTGGAAACTCCCAAGTTTGTTCTTCAACAACCTTCACTTGGTTCTACCAGAGTCTTCAATGGAGGAGAAAATATTCTTTCTCTTTGGCAGAAGTCACTCTCCAGAAACCTAAATAAAAATATCAATTCTTCAATCTGATATACACAAAAATATTAGATTCCCTAATGTACCTTGCATCTACCACTCACATTTAATCTTTAGTGTTGAGAACCAAAACAATGTGTTTCTTGGTTCAAGGTTTAAGATGATTGGTGATCTATAGAATCTAATATAACTCCTAAACAAGGTTAACTCAATCAACAAACTATGAAGTTATTATATAGGCTTGACTTGAGAGAGAATGTGTGAAGGAAAGAACACTGAAAGTTTTTCTAAATTTGTAAAAATATTGTTTATGATTATTTTCAATATTGTTGAACATCAACAACTTCAACAAATATGTATATACTATCTAGAGAAAATGACACAAAATGTTTTATATATGTGCTAGGGTTAAGTCACAAAACAAGTGAGAAAATGCGCAAATGATTCGAGTCAGATCATACATTTTTTGAATCAGAAGAAAAAATGACTTGAATGAAGGTGATAAAATTTGGAAACAACTTGTTTGATTTGAATCATGCAATTACATGATTAAAATCACACAGCTATAGGTGATTTTCAAAATAATTAACTATCCATTTTTCAAACAATTATTCACATTAAGGATGTCGTTGATTTGAATTAGACACATCCTTTATTCGAATATCTTCAAACAACATAATTCAAATAACTTTGTAGAAAACTAACAAGAATCAAATAGAAACTATCCTAATACCAACCGCATACGGCTGCAACAGACTTTATAGTGCTCACACAAATTATTTTTCAATCTTCTTTTGTTGTAAAGTCATAGAACCACATGAATTCAAGTTGCAACGCTCACAATCACACGGTCGCAGTAGCAACTGCAGACGACAATGTTGCTGCAGTTTGAATCGCTGATCCGTCTCGCTCGTTGCCAGTGGCCTTAACATCACCGTCTCCTTCATTCTCTCCACTTAACTCTTCCAACGATTTCCCCTTTGATTCTGGAACAAGTAAAGTGAACAACATCCCAGCAAAGTTGATCACACCAAGCATAATAAGCGAGTTCTTAATCCCAATACCGGTTGGATATCCTTTATCGGTCTTTGTAGGATCTTTACTTTGTGCAGCGTACAAGAATCCAAACGCGCCAACAATCGCTCCAGCCTTTCCTGCAGCAGCTGAGATTCCGTGACAAGTAGACCTTAACCGAGCTGGAAAAATCTCGGCCGGAACAACAAATGTTGTAGAATTTGGACCAAAATTAGCAAAGAAGAACGTGAGCGAGTACATTACAACAAACCCGATTCTGTTTTCCTTATGGCTCCAATGATCATATGGTATAGCAAGAGCAAACATGAAAACAGTCATGAAGAAGAATCCCATCAGTTGAATAGCGAAACGACCCATGTAATCGATTAGCGCTACGGTGAACCAGTAACCCGGAACTGTACTAAACAACGCGATAAGTGTTTGCGCTCTCGCAATCTTGTAAACCTCGTGAATTGCACTCATTTCTGCTGCCGGAGGGATCCAACCAATTGCGCTAAAAATATCCTTTTGGAAAAGATTCTGACTATAGAAAGCAATATCCAACAAAAACCAAGTACTACATGTTCCAACCAAAGGCAAACCATGTCTCTTCGCGAATTCCTTGCTGAACAAGCCATAACTATTCCTTTCGCTGCCCGTATATTTTTCTACCTTTTCTTCTTCTACTTCAATTTCAACTTGCAAAACCTTTGACATATCCAAAGCAACCTGTTTCGCATTCTTAGCCACAAGAGCCGTGTAACGAGCAGTTTCAGGCATTTGCATACGCCAATAGTACGTCAATGCAGCCGGAAGAGCGCCAAACATAAGAATAAGTCTCCAAACATAATCAAATTGAGGCAATAACAGTGATGCAGCTGGATTTTCTTTAAAAGAAGGAACATTATATTTGTGATCGAACGCAGAAGCCACGATCAACGCAACGATTCCACCACCTAAGATACCAAACCCTTGCATAGCAAAAACAGCAGCTATAAACGCGCCTCGCGTCTTTTTGTTAGCATATTCAGACATAATAGTAGCCGAAAGAGGGTAATCACCACCAATTCCGAAACCAAGCCAAAACCTAAAGAAACAAAGTGTTGCCATAACACTTTTCGGACTTGATCCAAAAGAAAGACCTGAAGCAACAGAACAAACAACCATGAGAATGAGTGTTAAACCGTAAACCTTTTTTCTTCCGAGTTTGTCTCCAAGCCAACCGAAGAACAATTGGCCTGCTAGTGTTCCACATAGTGCGACACCGGTTACCGCTGCTTGAACATTTGGTGGAAGTGTTCCGGGTTTTAGTGCATTTGGTTCTGTGTAATATATTCTCCCTAGTAATCTTGTGACAAGGGAAATGCAGAAAAGATCATAGGCATCAGTGAAGAAACCCATTCCAGCTATCACAATTGTAGTGAAATGGTACAATTGTGTCTTTGCCACATCGAGTGCATTCAGCACTCCTAATTCTCCGGACATAGCTGAATTTGTTGCCTATTTCCTGCATAATTAAAAGAAACAAACTCATTAAAATATCACCGGTAAAATGTAGATATTATTAGGTTGAACGTCAGCACCAGATTCAAACTTTGGCTCTCAAGATTATGTGTTTGAACGCTGACAATTTCTGGTGATTACTACCACTCCGTCTATGCCAAAAAACTCATTAAATATCGGCAAACAATACAATGTTCTTATACTTGTTTTTATAAGACTCTCTTCCTCTTTTCAACTACATAGGTGTTTTTTCACTAAAAAATACACCTCTAATAATTTAAACTCTTTTTTTGTGTAGTTAATATAAATATTATAAAGAGAAAGATAAAACAAGAATTAGAATTATGGTTTTAGAAACATTCCGGCAATTTGTTTCTAGTTCTAGCTAGGTGGCCCATCAGAATCTGAGGAAACAAAAATTAAAGAAAGCTAGATAGAGACTAAGATACATAACATCTAGAGACGACAATTTTGTTAACTTTAACAATATTATCTTTTCATGGTGGTCCTATCAAACAATAGTTAAAAAATATTAAGAGTATTTCTTTTTTGTTGTATGAAGTGTCTAAGTTTTGCTTAAAATAATTTTAAATTTATTTTCAATATTATATTTATTTATTTATTTAAATATTATTATTTCTATTACAACTAATTTACTATGCAAGATGAAAAGTGATATATATATATATATATATATATATATATATATATATATATATATATATTATGAATACATAAAAATATACAAAAATATACGAGAGATCATAGCCGTCTTTAAAAATATAGAAGATAGACTATTGAATAAAGTTTAAAATTTATCATAATTAAACTGTAATTAAACATGATTTCTATTTTGTCATGTTTAAACTGCGATTAATTTAAACATAACTTTCAAAATCTGAGACCGCTATGCAAGAGACCTTTTTTATATTGCACAATTAGCATTTCTGTTTAACTCTGTGAAGAAATACTATTAGTTTGTACTCTAAGGCTATGTTTGGGAGTTTGGAGGGGAAGAGAGGGGAGGGCTTTGAAAAATAGGAAGAATTGGGTGAAAAGGCTAAAAAGATTTTGGGTAGGAGAGTTTTGGAGGGTTTGAGTTTATTCATAACATCAAAAACCCCATAAAATGGGGAAACTCAAAAATTGTATTGTAGAAGGGTTTTGGAGGGTTTTGAAGGGCTTACATAAATTTTTCAAATATCTTTTAGGTTGTTATAGTATTATGAAAATTAAAAATTTATTAATTATAATGACTCTTTTATCATTCTAAACAAAATCATTTTTTAAAAAAATGTCAAATAATTTCCTATATTTTTTTAAAATTTCATTTTTGGAAGCCTTCCCCTCCCCTCCCCTCCAAACTCCCAAACATAGCCTAAGAAAACTCGGTAGAATGAATACATAACTGAATCAATTTCCAAAGTATCATAACTTGTTATGGTGAATGCATGAGAAACAAAATCATAAAAATGTGACTTATTAACAATGTTGTTGACAAACTCACCAAGAGAGATAGAGAGAATAAGGCTTCCTTGTGAGAAGCCAAATTGATAAAGATGTAAAGTGGTGTTTGAAGTGTAATCAGCTAAATTATTCCTACGCATATATATATATAGGTAACATAAACCCTACTGAGTCAAAGAATCAATTAAGCATCAATGGTATATGCTTAAGCTAATCATACAACATTCATCAATGTCAACGCTTCACAAACTCTATTTTTGGTAATATTCATTTTATAAATAAAATCATAATACTAATTGTGTATTAATTAATTATTCAACTGGGATAACACAAAAGGTTCAACATTAGCCGCAACGCATACACCATTTACACTCAATCATGATTTCTTAATGATGATAAATTGGTACGGAAATATTATTATTAAGGAATGAATTTTGTACACAATCTACTATCTATTCAATAATAATAGATTGACCAAATTGCCTAAATTACCCTTTCACCAAAGTTTATTTGCACTAATAAAAGGTCATTTTTGTAACTAACAAATTAAGTATTTACTCTTTCAACTTTATTGAATGGATGTCCCAAGTGTTAGCTTTTCATTGGTCCGAATTAAATAACATTTCCCTACAACTTTATTGCATGAATGATGACATCACATGATATAAGCCATGGATGATGGAAGTCATATTTAAATTTCTTTTACATTTCATTTTCCCACACTTTCTTACTTTTATTTTAATTTTTCTTAATTTATTTATTATCACAAAAAATATTAATAATCTATTTTTAAATTTTAATCTTACTAAAAATTTCAAATTTCCTTCACATTTCATTTTTCCATACTTTCATTTTAATTTTTCTACATTTATCTATTATCGCAAAAAATATTAATAATCAATCATTTAATTATTATTCTCAAAAATATTTAATTATTTCACGGGCCACTATCAACTCAATATTTAATTTTTTTTAATCGATCATTACACATTTTCTCTATCTTAATTAAAATTTCAAATTTCTCTCACATTTTTTCACACTTTCTTACTTTCATTTTAATTTTTTTCTCTATTTATTTATTTATTTATTATCTCACGGGTCACTATCAACATAATGTCTATTTTATTTTAATCAATCATTGTCTTTATTTGAGAGATAATATCTTTATTTTTATTTTTTTCTCCATCTCACGATTTTTTATCATTATTTAATACAATTAAATTTCCATGATTATTGTTTATTTTACATTTGTTTTTAAATATATTTTATATCGCATCAAATTATTTTTTTATTTCACGGGTCATTATCAACATGGTAGCTATTTTATTTTAATCAACAATTACTATTAATTGAGAGATAGTTTTTATTTTTAAATGTTAATATTTCATTTTTATTATCTCCATCTTATAGTATTTTTTTATATGATTATTTAATATAATTGAATTTATATGATCATTTTTCATTTATAATTAAACCATAGTGATCTATATCATTTTCTTTTAATTGTTGTTGGACCGTCAATTATTAAATTACCTGAACCAATTTTGCTATTGTGTTCTTAACCTATCTTAAACATTTTTTTGTGGATCATTGTTTTCTATATAATTATTGTTAAATTTACAATTAAGTAAATTATTTTATATTTTTCATTTATATTTAAAATTTTACATTTGTATTTGTTAAAATTTTATTTTTTTCTCTAACTCACATGTCCTTTTTTATATGGTTCTTTATTACACACAAAATTAGCACATGAATACGATAATAATGTTTAATCTTAAGGGCCACTTTCAATACAATGCCTATTTTATTTTAAACAATAATGACTTTTATTTGAAAACTAAAGTATTTATTTTCAAATTTCAAAACGATTCCTATGGATATTCGGTTTTCAAAGAATTGGGAGTATAACAGAGCAATTAATAAAACTCTAACTCTATTCAAGTAAAGCAATTCCTTTTAATTATGCATATTGCTTATAATTCCTTTTATTTATATTATTCATATCATTAAAAAAATACTACACCAGAAAAAAAAATCACCCGTGCGGAAGCACGGGTCTCTGACTAGTTAAATAAGACAATTTCATGGGCTAGGATTACTTTGATAGGTCTTTAATTGATGGATGAAGTTGTGTTTCAATTAATTTTTCTTGATGGAAATGGTGGTTTATTATTAATTTATTGTGTTATTGTAATCTCTTCGGTCTAATTTTCGAGAACATGATTTTGTGAGTTTTCTACAACTCTTCATTTCATTTAGATGTTAACTAATAGGTGTTGTTGTTGACAAATATCTCTCTTTTAAAATCCACAACCGTGTCCGTGGTGAAATATAGTGTTGCAACATTTTAAAATGTCAAAATGTCATTGCTGAGTCACTGGGTATCAAACTCATGACCATGTCACCTTTCACTACGATTGAACTTTTCAACTGTAGTGAAATGTGGCGTGTTATCTTATTTTTTACAACAGCCACTAGCCCGTGGTGAAAAGTATAACACTTATTATCACACCTTTTCCTACACCGGACTTGTGTTAAGTGCAAAAATATCGTTATTTTGTGTATATAATTTGTTGCACTTAGCGATACTTTTTGTTCATACCGTTTGAATAATTCCTCATTTTGTGTATAAATACGTATACTTTATGAATAGTCGTATTTTCATATACGTTTATACCGTTTGATAGTTTTTGTGTCTTTTGTAGGTATTCTTGCGTATTTGGAGCATGAGCAATAAAGTGTCGAAGACACGGCTTTAAACGCACGATTTTGAGCAATGGAACCAACTCATCAACGAATAAGGCTCACAATCAAAGAATAAAAAATCATCAATTTGGTTGATATTTTGTCATTGTTAGATAGGAAATTGAATAAGCTTTCCAACGCTTCAAACCGGACGCAAATCAGAGTTACAGTTCTCAAGTTATGGTTTTGGAGTATTTGTTCTCAATCCATCAAACCTTCATTTTTTGGTCTAGATAGTTTAGAAAACACCATTAGAGCTTGCATTTTGCTGATCGAAGGTGGATTGCTCATCAATCGGAGCTGACAATCTGTGAGATGTTTGGTTCGTTTTCTTCTATTCTCTTTGTATTTCTCTTTTGTTAGGTTTGTTTGTAAGTTTACTCTAAACCTATGTATATTTGTTACTCTATTGTTGTATAAAGTTTGCTTTACAAATTTTAATCGGTGTTTCCTTGATCTTTGTGCTTAAATGTTTTGGATTTGTGTTGTTGTAGAAATAGACATCATAAATCTTGATTAGGGGATATCTGTTAGCTTTAGATTCTAGAGATAGGATTGGGGTTAATATCCACATTATATCTAAGCTTAATGTGTCTGTGTTGTTCGATCGGTTGAGACATCGTCGAAAGAGCAATATAGTTGAACTCTCGTCGGTGTTGCAGAAATGGACATTGATGTGAGGGATATGTGGTGATTCTGATGAGTATTGTAGATTGAGTGCGGCGAAGTGATAAATCTAAGATTGTGAGGAGTAGTTTAAATTCAAACCAGATACGTTATTCTCTATCAAGAATGAATTCTTTTTTATGTTCATATATTATATTTTCCTTGTTTACTTAAAACCCATTTAACTCAAACTCAAGAACTAAGAATCCGTCGAACGACAGTTCAATAGCACTAATCTCTGTGGACACGATAATTTTTTGGATAAATACTTCCCAAACTTTTGTTGTTTGCTGCTTTACCGCTTTAACAACTTTCAACCATGATGAAATCATTTTTCCAACTTTGATGATAAATTATTTTCGTAGTAGTGCTATTAAAATAATTGCCCTGTTCGATTAAGTTTTATAGATATTTAATAAATATATTAAATATTAAAACTCATGAACTATCAACTTAATTTCATTAACCAGATATTTAAATATAATTAAATAAAAAAATTAAATATTGAACTAAATATATATTTGAACACCTTATAGACAGCAATCAATCATGTTGTTCAACTCTTCAAAAAATACTCTAATAGTTGGCTTGTGCTATATATATTTATTCTTTCCAAGTAATATAATCTCATACCTAGAGAGACATAACCAATTTAAAATGTAGGACATCAATTCCACTTAACGTGGTTAACTAAAATTTCCGATTTGACATTTCTTCCACTTGAGAATAACTGGATGTTGCTCAATATTTAATACCTCTCTGTATCTGTTCCAAGCCAATATTCAACTATGTTATTAGTTAGAGGATCCCCAGTATCAAAATCTAGGGTTGTATAATAGTTTCTATTATGCCATATCATAAATAATTCGTTCATATTTTGCTTGTTGAACCTTTAAGTTATTTTATTTTAAAGCAACTCCCTTATAAAACAGGTGGTCCCACAATACAACAATAAATTAACATTGATGTGTATAACACGGTACATTACTTAAAATACTTACAAAAAAATTTATAAAATACAACTTGCCACCTGCTTTGATTGCTACCATGAGTAAAAATGTGGAGAAACTTTTTCAGAGGACCTAAAACGAAACACAAACTTGGTACTTCAGAGTTTATAAACACAACTTATTAAGACGCTAAACTAGTAGGGCAGAAAAGTAACCTTATCAGACACAAATAAAATAGTTCGAATTTATGTTTTGATCATTTAGAAAAAATTTTGAAAAACTAAATTTAAACAATTTTGTTAAATAGTTTAATTATGTTGTTAATTATGCTCAAAAGAGGATTAAAAAATATATCGAAGGTGGAGTTCTCATTGATCGGAGCTAACAACCCGTGAAATGTTTGGTTTATTTCTCTTCCTCTTTGTGTATTTCTCTTTTGTTGGGTTTGTGTGTATATACTCTGAACTTATGTATATTTATCGCTTATGACGTAGTATAAAACTTGCTTTACAAATCAATCTTGATGCTTTCCTTAATCTTTTTGCATTTATGTTTGAATTTGTTTTGTTATAGAAATAGACATCACAAGTCTTAATTGGAGAAGGAAAAATGTTAGTTTCTCAATTCTAGAGATAGGGTTAGAGCTAACAATCACTTGTGTATCAAAGCTTAATGCTTCCGTATTTGAGTTTCGCGCGAGACATCGCCGGCGTGAGAATACAGTTGTTCTTGCAACTTTGTGTTAGACATAACCTTAGTTGTGATACGTCTCGAAGGTGTTGCAGAAATGGACACTGATATGAGAGATATCTGATGTTTTTTACGAGTATTGTAGGTTGAGTACAACTGATCGACAGGTTTAAGTTTGTGACGAGTAATGTATATTCATACCTGATATGTTATTTTTTCTGAAGAATGTATTTATATTTCTGTTTATACTCCCTCTGTCCCAAAATATAAGAGAAAAAACAAAATCACACTTATTAAGAAAAGTATAAAAACATAAAAATTTCGATGAAGACTTTTTGTAATTTTCTTGAAATAATTGTCTTTGGGAAGATATAAAAACAATTATAATCGGTGATTGATTATAGAAAAATTAAGAGAGAGAGAGAGAGAGAGAGAGAGAGAGAGAGACTTAAATGCAATTTGCCTTTAATTTCACCTTGAAAAATATGAAAGTGGTTTTTTTCTCTTATATTTTGGGACGGAGGGAATATCTTTTTACTTTTAGTTCATTTAAACCCAAGCTCAAAAACGCAGAAACCGTTGAATGGTATTCTTCCCTCCACCATTCTTTGTGGACACGATTGTTAGACGCTGGCCTTAGGATCTAGAGGGGGGGTGAATAGATCGTTCACAGTTTTACGGATTTAAACGACTTTTCAGCGGAAGTAATTCTGAATCGACTCGCGTCTATTCCGAACCACTATCGAAACGATTATATATGTGTTTAAAAAACCAGTCAAAGACTTGAAGTAAATGATAAGAGTATATGTTGCAGAATCAAGACGTTTCTCTTATGAAAATCAGATTAACTTTTTGTATGATGGACAATGTTTGCAATGCAGTAAGAGTGATAGAAACAAATATACAAACACTTGGTGATAATGATCAAATTGAAGGTAATTCAATGTGTGATGGATTGTGATGTTTATGAACGAACTTAATTCACAATCTTAACACTCGAATCGTTGATCAATTTGCTATTATAACCAAATATGAACAGAATGTAAATGAAAAGGTAAAAGCGACAAGAACACGATATTTGTTTAGGCAGTTCGTCGATCGTCCTCGCTACGACTACGTCTGCCCCCAATTCCAAATTGAAATTGGGTAATCTTTCATTAATGTTGAAAGTAGTATATACAAAGAAGATAACAAAGCGATAAACGATAAACCAATTATGTCGATCCTTTGAATCTTCTTCCCCCTTAATCTTGAGCAAGATCAAGGTTATCCAAGAGCTTCACTTTGATTCCCTTCTGCAGTGTCTTGATTCCTTGAACTCCCCATTCCTCAATCGTTACACTCAGCCGAATCCTCAATGAACGCCTCTTGATAAAAACCCCCAAGAACCACCCGTCGTGGAGGACAAAACCCGCAGATTTTATTCACCAACAAACCCCACAAACCTTCACCCACTAGGAATCTTCAATTCCGTTCCATGGACGTTATCGAACTCATCACTAACCCGCAACGCAAGAATGATTATGTGTAATTGTGTTGGAGATGATGAAGAACGAAGATGAGAAGCGTTTGTGTATCTTTCAGTCGTTGGTGTTACTTGAATAATTACCCTTGGACAATATATAAGATAGCTTAACAGTTGGAGATGAGAGAAACATAATTTTTGCCATTCTTGATCAGTTAGGTCGACCTCTTGTAGTGCTTAGGTCGACCTAACAGAGCTTGCAGAATTTTGCTCCCAGTTAGGTCGACCTGTTGAAGGAGTAGGTCGACCAGAATCCTCTTCTGATGCGTTCTGGGGACATTTTCACAGATTAGGTCGACCTAGTTGTTGTGTAGGTCGACCTAACAGGCTGGTTTGTAAGATTCATCAATTTAGGTCGACCTAAATGATGTGTGAGTCGACCTAGCAGGGGTATATGAATTTTTCTCCATTTTAGGTCGACCTGGGTTGATGGTAGGTCGACCTAACTGCTGCTTTTCTGCATTCTTCTTGTTTTGCTTGTGTTGAGTCAACCTTTAAACATATAAACATAATGGGTTGACCTATGAGTGATCAATGCTTGCTTTTCTTTAAGTTTTCTGCTTCCGTCTTGTTGTTTGAATGCTTATTTGAGTTTGCCATGAATCAAAAACATCTTTGAGTGTAATCTTGTATTCACATACTCCCCCTTTTTTATGATGGCAAACCATTCGTCTAAGCTTTGGTAGTAAGTAATAAAGACTCAACAGAGCTCCCCCGTACATCCAGCATCTATCTCTCAACAAGGCTCAACAAGGCAATCTCTCAACAAAGCTCCCCCGTACACTCAACACTCAGCATCTATCTCCCCCTTTGTCAACATCAAAAAGAGAAAACAAGAGAATACAGAGTAGGAGAGTAACAAGAGAAATAAAGAATACCGGTAGTCATAGAGATAGATAACATGTAAATGGTGAAATCATAAGAACTAAACATGTTTTAAAGAAAAACCAACAACATACATAGTAGTTCAAGAGATTAATAAAAGAAAAACAGAGAGTACTACATCATATAATGTTTTTAACAAACAAACTTAATGACATGAAATGCAATGAAATGATGATATGATAAACAATATGTCCTAACGCCTGCCCCTTCTTCCTCTTCCTCTTTGAAATGTATGAGGTCGATCTTCTTCAACCTGTTCCAACAAATCCAGCACAGACATGTTAAGAGTGTTGAAGCTTTGGCTTATGTTAGCATGGCGATGCAGTGCCGTTTCCTCAAACTGATTCTGCCTCAATACGGAGTTGGATGCAAACGTCTCAAAATCGTTCCTTTGTTCCTGAACCAAGCCGTACAACGATTGGTATTGACGTTGTTGTTCCTCATATCTATCTTGTTGAAGCTGCTGCATTGTTTGAAATTGAAGCTGTTGAGTTTCAAAGTTCTGCTGTTGTTGAAGTTGCATAGCTTCAAGCATAGATATTATGTTGGATTGATCAGGAGGAGGTGGAGCTGTGTATCCCCAAGGGATATCCTCTTGTTGTGGCGGAACATATCTCCAATTTGCATCCGTGTCATGAGCTGCGTCTTCCATGGTATGATCCTCATCATTTGCTATTTCTTGATCATTTCCTTCTTCTTCATTTTCTGCAGTGTGACCAAATTCTGTAGGATCATCATAGTTGTAGATAACCTTCCCTGTTCCCTTTTGAATGAGATAATAGGTTTTCCTAACAGGATTCCAATGATATCCCATAAGAGTCAAGGTGGTTTGTGAGAATTCTTGGGATTGATGTATGCGAGTGTAGTGTAAGTGATCAAGTCGCATACCAAAGTGATTGACAATTGTTTGAATGATTGATCCATAACACAGGGCTGTAGTTTTCTGTTTGACCTCATGAAACTTAGCAGCAAGGAAGTGAGGCCAGTGTAAACGCGTTCTATTTTGCAGCAGATACATGAGCACCACTTCATTCCTTTCAATTCTCGAATATCCTCCTGCCCTTGGTCGAATGATTCTTGAGATTACCCAATTCAATAGCCTAGGATCTCGCTTCAAATGACCGGCTGTTATTGTTTCATTTGATCTGTCAAATACGGAAGGGTCTTTGAGGATTGACTTCATGTAGGCCTCATGGTCATAGTTTCCCGGTACATCCCCGTCTACCATACGGAGTTCATCACCTACGATTTTCAGACCAAAGATACTAATCCAGACCCGTTTGTCAACAACATGCGACCTAGATCCCATTTTGAAACGGAAATTACAACCGTCCCCTTTTGTAAATCCTGCATAGAAAGCCCTAACGGTATTTTCACAGTACGGGGTATCACATTGCACTAAGGGATGAATATTTTGATGTTCAATTAACGCAGCGACATCAGGGATATGCATGTTTTCGACAAGAGTTGGATCATAAGTATATTGCTTAACAATTTTTCTTTTCATCTGCCACTTCTCAAAGTTTTCTCTACAATCAGGATGAACAAGAGCACTTACCGGTTGAGATGATGAACTGGAAGCAATTTCCTTTCCTTTTCTTGATTTTGGAGGCATGGTTGGAGATGCTTTGTGTGAGAGGGATGATTTTTGGACAATTTTGAGTTTGAGGAATTAGGGTTAGCCGTACCAAATGTGATGAGAATGAGAGGGAATGCAAGATTGGAATGTTTTGAATGAATGAGAATGGGTCGGGTCGACCTAACAGACCCAAATATGGAAAAATTAACGCAGTAGGTCGACCTAAAGTGTGGCTGGGTCGACCTAACAGAAGTAACAAAAACAAATGACCAAATTAGGTCGATCTAAATTGTGAGTAGGTCGACGCAACTGGACCTTTTTAGTTCTTCTAAAGAAGCTTCTTATGTAGGTCGACTCAAATACAGAGTAGGTCGACCTAGGTTTCTTTCAATGATGAAAATGCCTTAGAAATGTTTCTATATGATGTATTTTTGTTTTGTCATTTGCTTGAATGCACAAACATTGTATGTTATGAATAAAAATGATGAACACATATACATAAGTATTTGAGAAGAGTATATAAGAGCACATGAAGTCACTATAAGCATGTTAATTGATAGCATATTATAGCATCAATAAAATTTTTGGAAGTGAACAATAAACATGTTACCGCTTTCTCAATATGTAGGTGTTTTGTCATCATTATGTGGAGTCTTCTTGTCAGTATGCCATACTCCTAGATTTGATGATGAATTGTTTTGATAGAATGTTTCACAGGTTGATTTTTACTTGATTTTTGCGAAAAACTCATCTAGTATTGATTACTTGATGTTCTCCCGGATGCGGGACTGTCATACCCTAATTTTTGACCCCCCTGAGATGACATATCTTCAGGATTTTCATCAAGTCAAAGTAAGTACTCAGGGCAGTCTGGCATTCAATCGAGGGTGTTCAAAGACAAGAAAACTCAGGCAAAGGATCAATCAATAGAGGGATTAGTCTCTAATACAATCATAAGACTCAAAAGCTTCATTATTTCACCTATGATTGATTAGACACCCAGTCATCTAAGTACAGAATTACTCAGATCAACAGACTAGGGTTTGGAGCCTATCAAGGACTAAAATCAGGGATCACCTTTGGGAAACCCTAAAAAGCCCCAGGGAACCATTCAAAGACATCAATCATCTTCAAATAACTCATATGACAAGATCCACTGGACATTACACCTCAGTTCAAAGTCTACAGTCATCATTGACCTCTGGTCGACAATTAGGGTTTTTGACCTAATTCACCAAGATAGTTGACTTTTAATCAGGGCATGGATCCAAAACTCAAGACATGATTCAAGAATCTCTACTACCTCAATATAATCCATTTACATCAATCATTTGGGGAGAAGATCTTGTTTCTACACAAAAGCCCAAAAATTCACTTTGTCAGGAAAAGTCAACTGTGTGGGATCATCATTGACTTTTAAGGTTTTTGGTCAAAAAATGACTTTCAAAGATCAATATCATCAATATATGGATGTCAAAGTCATTTGACCAAAGAAATTCAAAGAAATCCATCAAGGAGCAAAAAGTCGGGAATTAGGGTTTTTGAGGGCATGGTGAGAACTCAAAATTTCACCTACACAACTCAAAAAACTTCCAACATGAAAGTTGTAGATCTTGCAAAATAAAACAACATCTTACAAGGGAACTTTTTTCAAAAGATCAACCATTTATGAAGTTTTGGAAATTTTGAAGTTTAGGTCATAAACACTTAGAAATTTTTCTAAGTGTTTTAACCTAGTTTTCATCCAACTTTGGGCTCATTTTTCACAAATTTCCCAAATGATTCTGAAGAAGACATAAACTAATGATTTGAAGTAGATGTTTAGAGCTTTCCAAATTGTGTTCAACCTTCTCCAAATTCAATTTGAGCTAGGAGTTATGCTTGTTCAAAGTTGGCCTCATGAAGTAAAATTATAGGTCATGTGCAAATTGGAACTTTGCAATTTTGTGCATTTTGCTTCATGAATGGATGCTACACGACCCATAACATGTCTGAAACAATACCATGCATTCATTTTCACCATGGCATGAAGATTGAAGAAGATTCCCAAAAGCAAGAACATGTGATTATGTAATCATTACTTTTGAGAATTTATGATAAGCAATGATTCACCAATTGGAATCTTCTCCTAAGCCAATAGAAACTTGCTACATATCAGAAATGTTCCCTAAGATCCTGCAAGATCAATGGATAGGGGAAGCTAGCCCGAAAATGCATCATTGCATTTTGGAGATTCTTTGAATTTCTTCATAGCTAAGAAACCAAACTCACTACACTAAGCAAGCTCACCACAGCCAATTGATCTGCATCCATTTGCCTATAAATAGAGGCCTCATTCTCATTCAGAAAACACACCAAAGCAACAGAATTCTTGCTTTCTCTTTTCTTTCTTCATACTTAGTTTTTTCAAAGGTCCTTTGGCAAGAAGACTCGGATTCTTCAAACCAAAGCTCTCTCTTTGAAAATAAGTATTCAAACACATTGAGGGAGGCATTTGGAGGTGATCCAAACCTCTGGAACACTGCTGGGCGTGGAGAATCATCATCTCCACCTCTCATTTGGAGCACTTGCAGTTGGAGGACCACAGAACAATTCAGGAGGTTTCAAGCCAAGCCAATCATCCAGGCACACTCCTCAGGTCATAGTGAAGCTAACCAGATGGCTGCAGCTCGTCTGTAACTCCAAATTCAACAACCTCCATGTCCACTTGAAGCTCAAATCGAGGGAGGTCCATAGAACAATTCAGAAGGATTCAGGCTACAATAAGCATCCAGTTAGCATCATTGAGTCTCAGGGAAGCTATTGAGATCATTCATTCAAGCCCAGGTGGTCTCTATCATCCTCACGACCTCCATTTTCAGAGGTAAGTTTCTGAACCTCACTTCTCTAATTTAAGTACTCTTTGTGAAATAGCTCGATTCTATCTTGTTCAGCATCATCAGAGGATTGAAAACCCTCTATCATCATCCATTTATCTTTCAGTATAGTCATTTAATTTGATTTTGAAATTTTAGGGTTCTTCACGATTTCTGGTAAATTAGTTAGATGTAGTTAATATTAATTCATGTTAGTTACATATTTAGAATCGTGAGTGAATTTAGAGCAAGTTTCATGTTTACATCATTGCAAATGGTTGAGAGTTGAGAGAGTTCAGAAATTTGAATTGATGGAGCTTGAGGTTGAAGACGAAGATGGAGGGTGGCGCCATTTTTTCAAATCTCTGAGCGAAGTTTGTTTTATTTTTAATGATAGGCGTTTCCTTAACGAATGAATAACTTGCCCTAGTGGCCACACATGCGCTCTTAGTCTCCTCATGCCCAAGGTCTGGGGTTCGAATCCCCCTCGCCTCAGACCTTTTGATTTTATTTTCTTTTTTCCACTCTATGCACTAGACAACACACATATTGCAATGAAATGCCCTCTATAACACCATGCGCGCGTTGGCTGGTTGGTGTGTGTTTTGATTGTTGGCTTCAAGGGCGTGGGTTCAAACCATGGTGAGGCCAAAATATTTTTTTATCACTTTTCCTTTTCATTTTCTTCACAACTTCACATAATTAATTCACTTATCAAATTAAATCATTTTCACTTCATTTTTCACACACTTTTTATTTAACATATCTATTTTGTGAATAATCAAAAAAATCATAAAAATATTATTTATTTCATGTATTTTTATTAGGTTTAAAATAGTATGTTTTAGGTGTTTTCTTAAATACTTTAATACATATTTTCACTTTGTTTTAACCTAAATCATTTTGTAAATAAAGTTTATGATAAAACCCTAATTGTTTAGGTCTTAATTAAGTAAAAAATCTTTATTTTTACTTTAATTAAGTTGACTTTTGTCAATTCTCAAAACTGTTTTCAATCTCCGAATAAATCAAATGATTAGGGTTTTCAAACAACAAAACCTTGTATCATTCAAAATCATTTTCAATTGCTTTTACACCAGTACTGTAAAGTACTGGGCCTCTAATAGAGTGTAAGTCCCAAAAACCTTCTCTTCTTAGCTTGTTTTCAAAACTGTATTTTCAAAATCTTCTTTCTGTTTTCAAAACATTCTTCTGGTATTTGAAGGGCATTATTCCCGGTGAAACTCTTCAGATACCTATGTGACCTTTGTCCATCTTCACTTCTTCTGTTTTCAAAAAACCCTTAACTGTTTATCATATATATATATTCAACTGTTATCAACAAAACAACAAAAATTACTGTTGAGGCTCTGTACATACTTCTTCAATGGCCTCCACTCCATCCAGGTTAGGCTTTACAAGCTTTCAATTTACAGTCTTTATTTAAATTACTGTCAAATATAAACTGTGCATATATATTAGTTTAGAACTACGTTTGAGTATAAACCCTAGGACAGTTAAACCATATATATATATTATAGGAATATGGCCTAGGATTGAGAATGTCTTCCCGGTGAAGGCTCTTTCCTAATTAGAGATCTGTAGTTCAAACCCCCAAGATGAATTATTCCCGGTGAAACATCTTGGCAAAAACCTTAGAATCCAAATAAATAGGACACATCCACCCAAAGAGGAATTATTCCCGGTGAAACCTCTTACCCATTTGCTTAGAGCCAAAATAAGTTCAAAACCACATAGCTTTCTCTTGTGCTATAACAAGGACCCTCGATTAGCCTCCTCTTGGGCTTTGTACAAGGACCCACAGGCTTCTTAAAAGCATTTCCAGCTTCCTCTTGAGCTTGTATACAAGGACCCATCAGGTTTCTTATAAACATAGGAACAGGTCTTTAGTCACCTTTTAGCCTACCTTGGTGAGTTTCTTCCATTTTAAACCAGACTTTAAACAAGCTAAGTTTGTCTCAATTTTGCATTGAGTACACCTTTTGGAATGAGAGACATGGACAGTCTCTGTCACCCTTATCTTCATCAATCTTCCTTAGCAGAGTCTAGGATCCATGCTTTGGGTCATCCTCAGCATTGAGTCAGCCTTCATCTTGGGCTTTAAACAAGAAGTCTCCATTAGATAATCTTTCTGCCATTCATTTTCAACAAAATCCCTGGAAAGGGTTAGCCTCCAAAGTCAATTAAAATCAACCTCCATTTCAATAAATCCCTGGAAAGGGTTAGCTTCCACACATTCTTTCATTTTTAATATAAACCCCTGGAAAGGGTTAGCCTCCAAAGTCAATTAATAAAAAATGTCAAAAAATAAAGATTCATTTCTCTTAGGAGATAATTTCCCCAAAAGAGTCAAAACCCCTGGAAAGGGTCAGCCTCCAAAAAAAAAAAAAACATGATAAAGTCAGTCTTTTAACAGACAAATTCACCAGCTGAGTCAAAATCCCTGGAAAGGGTTAGCTTCCAAAGAAAAACAGTCTTTTAATAAATAAAATCTCCTCAGTAGAGTCAAAACCAACAAAAACAGTTAGCCTCAACCTTGGGCTTCATACAAGGCACCCAAACAATGAAACTCCCCTGTCAAGAGTCAGCCTCAACCTTGGGCATTGTACAAGGCAGATAATAGAGTCTCCCCAGTGAGTTCTTCATCATTCAGTAGCCACAACCTTGGGCTTTGTACAAGGCAGATAAACCATATTTTCATGTGTCAAAGATTCCTAACACCTAGGATCTTTTCCCCATAGAGTCATCCATACTCAGTTTATTTAAGAGTCTTCCACAACCTTGGGCTTTGTACAAGGCAGAAAATAATGTTTTCCCTAGCTAGAGTCAGCCACAATCTTGGGCTTTGTACAAGGCACATAAAATAGAGTCATTCATTCAATTATCCTCAGCAATTAGCCACAACCTTGGGCTTTGTACAAGGCACACAAATAGAGTCTCCCTAAGTAGAGTCAGCCTCAATTCTGGGCTTTGTACAGAACACTAAAATACCCTGTAATTAATCCCCAGTGGAGTCATCTCCCAGAGTCAATAATAATTAATTAATCAATCAAAAAGCCTCAAGCTTGGGCCTCATACAAGCCAGCTAAAGTCAAATCTTTTATACAGTAGATAGACATAGCTTATCTCTATAGAGAGATATTTTTACTACTCTACCACATTCAAACAAACAAACATTTCAATTTCAATTTCAATCAAAGTCTCCCATTTAGGACTCTGAAAGACATGCTCTGGCACATCCCCAGACTTGTACACTTTCCCTAATTTGGACGAGCATCTTTCTTTCATTTAAGAGGCATCTGACTGGCATACTTGCACACACAAGTAAGGTCCCCCTCTTGAATGAAATGAATCCAGTTATTCTGTCACTCCTTTAAATGTTTGTGGTAGAATAGTACTAATACCTCTCTGTAAAGATGATTTCATGTCTCTTTACTGTAAACAGAGATTTAATTCCAAGCTTCAACCTTGAGCTTCAAGCAAGGCACCCAAAAACAATTAATTTCCCTAGTTAGTTCCCCGAACTACATTAAGCTCTGACTTCCACTAGGGATATGTAGGCATGAGGTTCACAAGGAATCTCAGCGAGCTAATAAAATACCAAAAATAGTCAGTCTGTCTGTCTGTCTGTCTTTTCAAATCAAATCAATTCCTTCTCCTAACACAAAGGAGAAACTTTCCCAATCATTAGCAGCAAACACAATCACAAATGACACAGAAAAATGGCGACTCTGCTGGGGATATAAGTGTTAAAAACCTTGGTTTTTCATCCAAACCAATGGTTGACCTGTTGCTGGTCCAGCCCCAATGAGGAATTAGGGATGCCAAATTCCCCCTCAAACAAGAGAGGTCCTGCCTAACCTCTGTGTCATATCATGTGTTTGCTGCATATATATTTGTTTATTTTGTTTATTCTGTATCGGGAAAGGGCTTGATTCCCCCTTGTGGTGAGAAATCCTATACCCGGATTTGAGTGCAACATAAGATAGGATGGAGGATGTCTTCCCGGTGAAGGCCCTCTAATCTTGGTTTCCAAATCTACTCTTGGGATTTGCCTGGCTGGTTGTGATTAACTGCGCCACTGCATTCCGAGACTGATTTGTACCAGGAGGACCTAGAAACACATTAACCCCACTTAAAGCTTTTTTTTAGGACGTAGAGCGGTGATTACGGAAGTAATTGTCACGCAGATACTACACTCAGAGAAAACTCTCTTATAGATACCAATCAACGTATCTTTAAGGTTGAGCAAAAACTCTGAGACCCCTAGAACCCGTTCTACAGGTACAAAAATCCTTATCCTTAGTTTACCATTGGGGCGGGGATTGCGTTTGGACTTCATGACCACTATACCCTTCAACGCCATGTTTGTTTAAAACTCTTGTGTGTGCATTCATGCATTCATGCATCATTCATTAATAAACAACTAAAAACAAAAAGAGTCTTTTTCGAGTCGTTTTTCAAGGAAACTAAATAACAAACGTTTTGAACTTCATAGAAAGAGAGAAACGGAGAAAGGACTTAAGGATCTATACCATGGATTACGGAAGAAAGAGAGCTAGGAAATACACCTTCAAGAGTCCCCAGGTCGAGGAACTGGGAAAGCTCGGAAAACTGGTGGTCAACCCCCAGGCTTTCAAGGAGAAGTATGGAAAACTTCTGCCTTTGCTCAATACCAACATGGTGGATGGGATCCTTCCCACCTTGGTACAGTTTTATGATCCAACGTATCACTGCTTCACCTTTCCAGATTATCAGCTCATGCCTACGTTAGAGGAGTACTCTCGTCTGATTGGAATACCCGTGTACGCGCAAGATCCGTACTCCGGTTTGGAAAAGAATCCTGATGACGTTATCATTGCTGCAACTACTCCTTTGAACGTAGTCGACATCAGAACTCATATGGTGAGTAGAGGAGGAATTCAAGGATTGCCCTCCAAATTCCTGTTTGATCAAGCTCGGTACTTCGTCAGCATCCAAGATATGAATGCTTTTGAGGAAATCTTGGCTTTGCTTATCTACGGATTGTTTTTGTTCCCTAACATTAACGATTTCGTCGACATCAACGCAATTAAGATCTTCTTAATTGGAAATCCAGTTCCAACCTTGCTTGCGGATGCTTATCACTCTGTGCATTCAAGAAACCTGCAGCGAGGAGGATTTATCACATGCTGCGTACCGTTGTTATACGAATGGTTCGTTTCACACCTGCCAAAGTCTAGCACTTTCTGGAATATGAGGGATGGCCTTTACTGGTCACAGAAAATCATGTCTCTCACTCATACAGACATTGATTGGTGTAGTCCTGACAACGACGAAACCAAGATCATCTTCAGTTGCGGGAATTTTCCCAACATACCCCTTATTGGAACTAAGGGAGGAATCAGTTACAATCCAGCTTTAGCCCGTCGTCAATGCGGCTATCCCATGAGAAATATACCAAGTAACATCCAATTGGAGGGTCTGTTCTTCAAGAACATCGACGATCATGGCAACATGCTGAAGAAGGAAATTGTCCAAGCCTGGCGTCTTGTACACAGCAAAGGGAGAAGATTGTTAGGAAAACATCTTTGCATCTCCCTGGATCCTTACCTTCAATGGGTACGCGTCAGAGCATTCAAGCTCAGGATGCCATATCAACATCAAGAACCTATTCCCCTAAGGGAACCAATTTACCTTTTCTCCACCGATGTTGAAAAACGCAAGCGGCATTAAACAAGGTATGCCAAGAAAGGAATGCTTGGAGGAACAAGTATCGAATTGTCAACACGGAAAATGTTGAAATTCAAAACATCCTAAGAAGGAAGGATGAGTTACTTGAAGTGCTCGATCGACAAGTGACACAAACGTCACTTTCTCATCATATCCCTCCTGCTTCCTGGATCATCGATCAGCTCACGTCAGAGAACGCTCAGCTCAAGAAACAGAAGAAGATGTTAGAACGTGAAGTCGGCTCATCATCAAAGTTTTAGAGTCCTTTCTCTCAGTTTCTCTGTATTTCCATTTTCAAAGTGTGTAAAAACGGCATTTTCGCTTAATTAATAAAAGTTGATGTTTCATAACGTAATTATGGTGTTTCCTTGAAAAATATTAACTTAATTGCATATCATACATCGCTTTAGTCGTACGCACTGACACGAGAATTGTCGCGGATCTAATAGTCACTTTCCTTTCTCCAGAAAGAGAGGAGGAGAAGGAGGTGAACCACGATTTTCAAGCTGTCTCATCCATACAACACTCGTTCAAGTCGCAAGAAAAGAATGGAAGACTTTGAGCAAGAGAATGAAGAACTCAGAGAAGAGATTAATACTCTCAAAGGTACTGTTGAAAGACTCAATAGTATGGTAGAAGCCCTGGTAGTTGCGCAGAATCGACCAACGCCAGAAGAACCACAAAGGACTGTGGTTTCCGAGATTGTTTCTACTCCTATTCCTCAGTATACCATGCCGCCTGATCGACCTTGGGGCATGCCGTATAACTTTACTCCAGAAGGGTACATACCTCCAGCTTCTGAAGCTCCAAAAGTCACCATGGATATGCGTCCACCGGAGGGTTACAAACCTCTGGAAATTGAAGTTCCAAGAGCAACAGCAATGGGTTTCGCACAACAGAATATTGAGATTCCAAGATCTGCTGTCATGGCTTCTCCACAGCCCATTATGCATACTTTTCCCCCGCAAGGCGGACAAGTATATCATCACGCCCCAAGTGAGGATGCTGGCGTGTATGAAAGATTGGACGAGTTCCAAGAACAGTTTCTGCAAATGCAGAAGGAACTCAAGACTCTCCGAGGACAAGATCTATTTGGAAAGAATGCTGCAGACCTCTGTCTGGTTCCAAATGTTAAGATTCCTCACAAATTCAAAGTACCAGAATTCGAGAAGTACAAAGGGAATTCATGCCCACAAAGTCATCTCGTAATGTACGCTCGAAGAATGTCAACTCAGACTGATAATCAACAATTGCTCATTCATTATTTTCAAGACAGCCTAAGTGGTGCTGCACTCAAATGGTACATGAACTTGGACAGTTCAGAGATTCGTACTTTTCGAGACCTCGGAGAGGCCTTCATCAAACAGTATAAGTACAATCTGGATATGGCTCCCGACAGAGATCAACTCCGGGCCATGACTCAAAAGGATAGAGAAAGCTTCAAGGAATACGCTCAGAGATGGCGTGAAGTTGCTGCTCAAATTTGTCCACCACTTGAAGAGAAAGAAATGACCAAAATCTATCTCAAAACTTTGAGTCCATTTTACTACGGACGAATGGTTGCAAGTGCACCAAGTGACTTTACCGAGATGGTAAACATGGGTGTACGTTTAGAAGAAGCAGTTCGAGAAGGACGCTTGAACAAAGAACCAGAATCTTCTGTTGGTCCAAGGAAGTATGGAAGTTCTTTCCAGAAGAAAAAGGATCAAGATGTCAGCAATGTCTTGCACAAAATCAAGAAGAAATTCCAACCTCAAGTTGCAACAATAACTCCGGTTGTTAACTCAGCGCCAGCTTATCAACCTCAGGTCTCGCAACAACAAATTCAACAAAGGTCGCAGCAACCTCAGCAGCAGGTTCGACCTCCAAATTACAACAATCGGGCTCCAAGGTATCCTGCCTTTGACCCCGTACCAATGCCGTATGCGGAATTGTTTCCAACATTACTGGCAAAAGGACTCATTCAGACAAGGAGCCCTCCAAATCCTACAAACAGTTCCTCACCATGGTATAAGGCTGACCAATCTTGTCCCTATCATCAGGGGGCACCAGGTCACAATATTGAGAACTGTTTCTCTTTCAAGATTGACGTCCAACGATTAGTGAAAAGCGGAATGCTATCCTTCAAAGATACTAATCCAAACGTCCAAGCAAATCCTTTGCCGCAGCATAAAGAAGCTTCAGTAAATCTGATAGATCAACACCCCAATGTCATTCAAATCTACGACATTCGTCAGATAGGGGAAAATCTTGTCAGGATGCACGCTAAACAAGCTGGGTACGGTCATGTACCACCTCACAACTACTTCACATGTGAAATTTGTCCAAAGAATACTCAAGGATGTGCCGTAGTTCAAGCTGCATTACAAGAACAAATGGACTTGGGATGGATTCAACATATCCGAGTCAGAACTGAGCATGACATCAACATGGTTCAAGGATGTCCAGGAGAATACAAAATCTACAAAGTTGAAGACCTTGAAGGATCGGTAGTCAGGTTCCACAAAACTTTAAATGGACTTGCCTACTTTGGAACAGATTTCCACGCTTACAGTAGATGCGAAATCTGTCGAAGAAATTCACGAGGATGTTTGCGTGTTCGCAACGACATTCAAAAGCTGATGGATGACAATACCATTACTGTTCTTGCCAACAGAGAAGATGACGAAGTCTTTACCGTATCTCCTCAAATTAATCAAGATGAACCTATGCAAGTTAAGTATGATAGCAGGAAGACAGCAGTTGCACCACTAGTCATCTACTTACCAGGTCCTGTACCGTATGAGTCTGACAAGGCTATACCATACAAGTACAACGCTACATTCATTGAAAATGGTAAGGAAATACCATTACCGTCTGTTGTCAACATTGCTGATGTTAGTCGAGTCACCAGAAGTGGACGAGTCTTCAACAGAACAACAGAAAATGTGGAGAAACCTTCGGAGGAAGTACCACATAGGCAAGACAATCATCCGACCAATGCTGTTCAAGCGAAAGAAAATGATGAGATCTTGAAGTTAATCCAGAGGAGTGAATACAACATTGTAGACCAATTACTACATACTCCGTCTAGGATTTCTGTTCTTTCCCTGCTATTGAGTTCTGAAGCTCATAGGGAAGCTCTACAGAAAGTTTTGGAACAAGCTTTCGTAGAACCAAGTGTTACAATAAGCCAATTCAACAACATCGTTGCCAACATCTCCGCGGGAACTAGCCTAAGTTTCTGTGACGAAGATCTTCCTGAAGAAGGAGTGGACCACAATCTTCCACTTCACATCTCAGTTGGCTGCATGGGTAATACACTCACAGGAGTCCTAATAGACAATGGATCCTCTCTCAATGTCATGCCTAAATCAACATTATCAAGATTATCCTTCGAAGATTACCCTCTAAGGAAAAGTCATGTCATCGTCAAAGCATTTGATGGATCAAGAAAGTCAGTTTTCGGAGAAGTGGATCTTCCCATAACTATTGGACCTCAGACGTTCAAAATCACTTTCCAGGTTATGGACATTCCAGCACAATACAGTTGTTTGCTAGGTCGCCCATGGATTCATGAGGCTGGGGCAATTACTTCAACACTTCATCAGAAACTGAAGTTCATAAGAAATGACAAATTGGTAACCGTATGTGGAGAACGAGCTCTGATCGTCAGCAACCTGTCATCATTCTCCGACATAGAACCAAAAGAAGTTGTTGGAACTAAATTCCAAGCACTTTCCTTAGACAAAGGAAAGGAGAAAGCAGCGTCTATTTCTTCATACAAAGATGCAATCCAAGTTGTAAAGGATGGTACTACCAGTGGTTGGGGGCACATTAATATTCCTACCAACAACAAGAACAGAACAGGAATTGGATTCTTTCCGACATCATCGAAAGCTATCCCAGGGATTGAGGTAGTTCTCCCCATTCAAGAAACTTTCTGCAGTGGAGGTTTTCTTCAACCTGTTCAACAAGCAGTCAATACCATCGGTACGGAAAACACCGATGAAGAGGAATGGTTATCCTATCTTAACAAAGCAGGATACATCTCCCTACCAGAGTCTGAATCACCTTGCTATTATCCGACTAAAGGATCTGAAAGTAAGACTCAACCAAGCAGGGATGAAGTTACTGACAGCTTCACCACCAGAAGTCATGGTTCATCAGAAGAAGTTCCTCCTATCCCCAAAGAGACTTGGGATACATTAGGAGAACCAAGCGGAAAATTCGACTACATGGTGAAATACTCCGCTCCTGAAAGTTCAAGAATCTCTCTTGAAGATATTGTTCCAACTGGATGGAACATTGATTATGAATACCTCTCTCAGCCAAAAGAGATGTATAACCCTTGCTATTCATCATCATCGACTGGTGAAATCATCATTGAGGATTATATCCCCAAGTCACCTTCCGAGGCTACGGATATAGAGTTCACATATCTAGTCAATGCCATCTTGGGAGAAGAGCAAGACCAAAATACAGAAGAGGACGATCTCGAAAGTGTCTCCGACAACGAGTCTCTCCATTCAGAAGATTGGAAGTTTCCTCAAAAGAAAGTTCGACATACTCCACTTGGAAAGGGGTATGCTCACACCGCTCAGTTTGCTGAAGTAGAAGAAGATCGTCTGAGTGTTGCAAAGACAGTGGTTGGTAAATCAAGACCTACCACAGGCCAGCTTAAGCCTAAGGTTCCAGATTACTTAGTGCACAATGGGGTTCGCCACTACTGGACAGCTGTTGAAGTTTCAACTGTTGTTCGCACTCCTAAGTAGGAACTTTCACCGTTATTTTGTCCTCTCACCATAGCCCAGGGTGAAGAGATGTTTCATAGGGCTTTGCATTTTACTATTTCTTAGGAAAATGTCCCTCTTTGCTTCGCCCAAAGCAATAGAGTTTTGTTTTATAGGGTCTTTGTTTCAAGAAATGACTGTCCATAAATAAAAATGTCATTCTGTTCCTTCGTTTAGTTTTCCCTTTTCTTTTTTCGGAAATTGGTAATCCTAAAGAACACCCTTAAAAAACATCAAACATTCCATTAACTGCATACACCGAGTCTTCCCTCGTTGTCTAAATAAAACTTATCACACATATGCAGATTAATCATAAAATACCCCGTTGAAACGAACGACCGTATGACTTCTCCAAGCTTTGAGTTTCCTGTATTCGAGGCAGAGGAAGAAGAAGACGAAGAAATATCAAAGGAAATTTCACGATTACTTCAACAAAAGGAAGAGGCCATTCAGCCATACAATGAGCCTCTAGAGATCATTAACCTTGGTTCCGATGCAAACAAAAAAGAGGTTAAGATTGGAGCTTCGCTCAGTTCAGAGAGAGTTTGATACAGCTGCTCAAAGAATTCTCAGATGTCTTCGCTTGGTCTTATCAAGATATGCCAGGGTTGGATACCAGTATAGTGGAACATCACTTGCCATTAAAAGCAGAATGCCCTCCGGTCAAGCAAAAATTGAGAAGGACTCATCCGGAGATGGCCATGAAAATCAAAGAGGAAGTTCAAAAGCAAATCAACGCAGGTTTCCTCGTCACTTCAGAATACCCTCAGTGGTTAGCTAACATTGTTCCCGTTCCTAAGAAAGACGGAAAAGTCCGCATGTGCGTCGACTACAGAGATTTGAACAAAGCTAGCCCTAAGGATGATTTTCCCTTACCACATATTGATATGTTGGTAGACAGTACAGCAAAATCCAAAGTTTTCTCGTTCATGGACGGATTTTCAGGATACAACCAAATCAAAATGGCACCTGAAGACATGGAAAAAACAGCTTTCATCACCCCCTGGGGCACGTTCTGCTATCGAGTTATGCCTTTTGGACTGAAGAACGCAGGGGCAACTTATCAAAGGGCCATGACTACACTTTTCCACGACATGATGCATAAGGAAGTGGAAGTCTATGTGGACGACATGATTGCCAAATCAGAAAATGAAGAAGATCACATACAGAATCTGACAAAGTTGTTTCAACGCTTACGGAAGTTTCAGCTTCGCCTGAACCCCAACAAGTGTACCTTTGGTGTCTACTCAGGAAAACTCCTTGGTTTCATCGTCAGCAAACGAGGAATTGAAGTAGATCCAGACAAAGTCAAGGCAATTCAAGAAATGCCTTCGCCCAGAACCGAGAAACAAGTTAGAGGATTTCTTGGACGTCTGAATTACATCTCGAGATTCATATATCTCATGACTGCAACTTGCGCTCCTATTTTCAAACTTCTACGGAAAAATCAAAGTTGCGTCTGGACAGACGATTGTCAGAAAGCGTTCGACAGCATTAAGGAATATCTGCTCGAACCACCCATCTTATCTCCTCCAGTGGAAGGAAGACCTTTGATAATGTACTTAACCGTCTTAGAAGATTCCATGGGTTGTGTCCTTGGACAGCAAGACGAGACGAAGAGAAAAGAGCATGCCATCTACTACCTGAGCAAGAAATTCACTGACTGTGAATCCCGCTACTCCATGCTCGAGAAGACGTGTTGTGCTTTGGCCTGGGCTGCCAAGCGTCTCCGCCAGTACATGATTCGACATACTACTTGTTTGATCTCTCATATGGATCCAATCAAGTACATCTTTGAGAAGCCTGCCTTAACCGGAAGAATTGCCTGTTGGCAGATGTTGTTATCAGAATATGACATTGAGTATCACGCACAGAAAGCCGTGAAAGGAAGCATTCTAGCTGAGCACCTGGCTCACCATCCACTCAATGGTCATGAATCAACCAGTTTCGACTTTCCGGACGAGGACGTCATGTACCTCAAGATGAAAGATTACGACGAGCCACTACCAAACGAAGGACCTGAGATAGGATCCCAGTGGGGCTTAATCTTTGACGGAGCTGTCAATGCTTATGGACGAGGAATTGGGGCAATCATTGTTACACCTCAGGGTACCCATATTCCATTTACTGCCAGATTAACTTTCAAATGCACAAACAATGAGGCCGAATATGAAGCCTGCATCATGGGTCTCGAAGAAGCCGTGAATCTAAGAATCAAACACTTGGATGTATACGGAGATTCTGCTTTGGTCATCAATCAAATCAAAGGAGAATGGGAAACACGCCAACCAGGGCTAATTCCTTACAAAGACTACGCGAGAAGATTGTTACCATTCTTCGACAGGGTAGATTTTCATCACATTCCTCGTGAAGAAAACAATTTGGCTGATGCATTAGCCACACTCTCTTCCATGATTAGGATAAATCATTGGAATGACATTCCTCGGATCGATGTTATGCGCCTGGATAGGCCCGCTCATGTTTTCACAGTAGAAGCAATCATCGACGACAACCCGTGGTATCACGACATCAAGAACTTTCTTCAAAAGCAAGGGTACCCTCTTGGGGCATCAAAGAAAGATAGAAAGACTTTGAGAAAGTTAGCTTGTAGATTCTTCTTGAATGAAGATGTTCTGTACAAGAGAAACTTCGACATGGTTCTGCTCAGATGCGTTGACAGAAAAGAAGCAGAAATACTCATAAGAGAAATACATGAAGGTTCCTTTGGTACTCACACCAATGGACACACCATGACAAGGAAATACTGAGAGCAGGATATTATTGGCTGACGATGGAGTCAGATTGCTACCAGTACGCAAAGAGGTGTCACAAATGTCAGATCTACGCTGATAGAATTCATGTGCCACCATCTCTTCTCAACATACTCTCTTCCCCTTGGCCTTTCTCCATGTGGGGAATCGACATGATTGGAATGATCGAACCAAAAGCGTCCAACGGACATCGCTTCATCTTGGTAGCCATAGACTATTTCACCAAATGGGTTGAAGCAGCTTCATATGCAAACGTTACAAGACAAGTTGTCGTCAGGTTTATCAAGAATCACATCATCTGTCGCTACGGCATTCCTAGCAAGATAATCAATGACAATGGGTCAAATTTGAATAACAAAATGATGAAGGAGCTTTGTGAAGAATTCAAGATCGAACATCACAACTCATCTCCTTACAGACCAAAGATGAATGGAGCTGTAGAAGCAGCTAACAAAAACATCAAGAAAATCATTCAGAAGATGGTCATCACTTACAAAGATTGGCATGAAATGCTCCCGTATGCTCTTCATGGTTACCGTACATCAGTACGTACTTCGACTGGAGCAACTCCTTTCTCCCTTGTATATGGCATGGAGGCAGTCCTACCTATAGAGGTTGAGATTCCATCAATGAGAGTTTTGATGGAGGCAAAATTAACAGAAGCCGAGTGGTGTCAAAGCAGATTCGATGAATTGAACTTAATCGAAGAAAAGCGCATGACAGCTTTATGCCACGGACAGCTATATCAACAAAGAATGAAGAAAGCTTTCGACAAAAAGGTTCGACCTCGCACAATCAAAGAAGGCGACCTTGTACTCAAAAAGATTCAATCTTTTCTCACAGATTCGAGAGGGAAATGGACTCCCAATTATGACGGCCCCTACGTGGTCAAGAGAGCTTTCTCAGGAGGAGCCTTAATACTCACGACTATGGATGGAGAAGAATTCACCCGTCCTGTGAACGTCGACGCAGTCAAGAAATACTTCGCCTAAATAAACAAAAGAACAGCTCGCTAAGTTGAAAACTCGCAAAGAGCGGCTTAGGCAAAAAAGAGCGTCTCGGTGAATCGAAAACCCGAAAGGGCGATTCAGGCAAAAATTAGAGACATAAAAAAAAATATATTAATCAATCCCGGTAGACTTAAAACCCGAAAGGGGTAGTTTACGCAAAAGTTAGGGATATATGGCAAGTAACTGTGTTCAGGACACACTTGATCATTCAAAATCCATAGCGGAGTATTCATCAGCAGTAGGTCATCTTCTATGAAGCACGAATACAGCGCAACTCGGAGTAGAAGGGAAAGATAACGGTCGTCGCGTTTCATCGTAGCCCTTTTCCCGAAAATTACCAATTTCCAACTTTGTAAATACTCCATGGAATCAAGCATTTGGCTGATTACCATTCCATATATAATAATTTGAGCCTTGTGCTTTTCCTTTGCAATCTAGTCTTATTCAGTTTCTTGAAATGCATTTTAAGTTTAAACAGTCATTTTCTTGAAACAAATGTTTTCATAAAATAAAAATGAATTTACTTGCAAAAATAAAGGTGAAATTTCTTTCTGAGGTTTACAAACAATAGGAAGAATGCAAACAGTTGCTCCGAGAACGGTTGAGACTCCGGGAACCAATATTTCCCCATGAGGTCGCTTTGCGAACATCTCCCGATGACGGATCGTCACTTCAATTCATATTACTTACTTCGGACAGCGGACAACTGATAACCATGTATTCCCAACAGAGTTCGAACTACAAGAAGAGGACATCTTCTGATCAACAAGAATTCAAGTCGTATCTTATGATTTTCCATCCGCGACAATTCTATTCACATTCACTTTACATTTTATCATTGTCATAATATTCATGCATACATTACATCATAATTGCATAGCCGAATCAGGCTTTGATCCTGTGAATGCCCGAGTCATTGAGGCATGAACTCGAGTTTCCCCTGCAAGTTCCGGAGAAACTTTTTCCTTCGAAACAACGGTTCATACACAAGGATCTCACCAAGCAAGTCAACAAATGGTAGTCTCCCTCAAGGAGATAGTTTGTTCACTTTTGGAATTCCTCAGCCAAGATTCTCCTGCAGAGCGACACTCGACAGTCTCCTTCAGGTAAGATAGTCTGCTTCGCATTTTGGAATTCCCTACAGGTTTGGTATTTCCCCAGCAGGGTCAAGAGGTGCCACTTCTTGTCAAAGAAAAATTCAGAATCTCCCAGCAGATCGACAAATGATTCCCCAGCGGAGTCAGCGAATGATAGTCTTCGTCCAGAAGATAGTTCAGATTCCCCAACAAAGTCAGCAAATGGCAGTCTCTTTCAGCAGAAGACAGTTTGCTCACTTTCTATCATAACAGAGTCAGCAAATGGCAGTCTCTTTCAGCAGAAGACAGTTTGCTCACTTTCTTTCATAACAAAGTCAGCAAATGGCAGTCTCTTTCAGCAGAAGACAGTTTGCTCACTTTCCTTCATGACAAAGTCAGCAAATGGCAGTCTCTTTCAGCAGAAGACAGTTTGCTCACTTTCTTTCATGACAGGGTCGACAAATGGCAGTCTCTCCCAGTAGAAGACAGTTTGCTCCCCTAGCAATTGGCAAATGGCAGTCTTTTCCCAAGAAAAGACAGTTTGTCTGTTAAATACTCAAGAGATCGACAAATGGCAGTTTCTTCGAACAGTTTGTCTGTTTCTAGGATGTTTAACTCCCCACAGAGTCGATGAATGGCAGTTTTCCTCTTAGGAAAACAGTTCGTTGATTCCCCAGGCATCAGTTGACGAATGGCAGTTTTCACCCCGAAAACAGTTCGTCCGCCTTCAAACAAAGTCATTAGCCCCTCAAAAGATCATGAGGCCATATGACATTCTTTCAAAGACGTCAAGTCAAAAGGGAAGATGTTGAGTTTCTTTACAGCCGTCAAATGGCATCTTATCTCCAAGCGCTGGTAAGAAGTTTGACGAGGAAACAAACCTTTGAAGTTTCTTTACAGCCGTCAAATGGCATCTTATCTCCAAGCGCTGATAAGAAGTTTGACGAGGAAACAAACCTTTGAAGTTTCTTTACAGCCGTCAAATGGCATCTTACCTCCAAACGCTGGTAAGAAGTTTGACGAGGAAACAAACCTTTGAAGTTTCTCTACAGCCGTCAAATGGCATCTTACCTCCAAGCGCTGGTAAGAAGTTTGATGAGGAAACAAACCTTTGGAAATTTTCTCTTTATCTGAGATATTGTCCAAACGCAACTGAGACCAGTTTCGATATTTGGACATCCGGAACGAGAGGAGGTTGTTTACCTTTTTCTAAGTATCAACACTTAGTTAAAGAAGATGGATTGCGCATCCTACATTGCCATCCATTCACCAGAATCCACATCAAGCATTTCTGCAGGAGTTTGTCTCCTCATCCCCCGCCAAGTGCGACAACGGGATCAAATCATGCAAAGATTTTATCATCTCAGGAGCGCCCAAAATTCGGGCATTCCTCGATATTTAAGTCTCTTTTACGCCGGAAAGATCGAGATATCAATCTCTCTCCCTCCAGATAAAAGAAACTTAAATAGGGGCATCTGTCATACCCTAATTTTTGACCCCCCTGAGATGACATATCTTCAGGATTTTCATCAAGTCAAAGTAAGTACTCAGGGCAGTCTGGCATTCAATCGAGGGTGTTCAAAGAAAAGAAAACTCAGGCAAAGGATCAATCAATAGAGGGATTAGTCTCTAATACAATCATAAGACTCAAAAGCTTCATTATTTCACCTATGATTGATTAGACACCCAGTCATCTAAGTACAGAATTACTCAGATCAACAGACTAGGGTTTGGAGCCTATCAAGGACTAAAATCAGGGATCACCTTTGGGAAACCCTAAAAAGCCCCAGGGAACCATTCAAAGACATCAATCATCTTCAAATAACTCATATGACAAGATCCACTGGACATTACACCTCAGTTCAAAGTCTACAGTCATCATTGTCCTCTGGTCGACAATTAGGGTTTTTGACCTAATTCACCAAGATAGTTGACTTTTAATCAGGGCATGGATCCAAAACTCAAGACATGATTCAAGAATCTCTACTACCTCAATATAATCCATTTACATCAATCATTTGGGGAGAAGATCTTGTTTCTACACAAAAGCCCAAAAATTCACTTTGTCAGGAAAAGTCAACTGTGTGGGATCATCATTGACTTTTAAGGTTTTTGGTCAAAAAATGACTTTCAAAGATCAATATCATCAATATATGGATGTCAAAGTCATTTGACCAAAGAAATTCAAAGAAATTCATCAAGGAGCAAAAAGTCGGGAATTAGGGTTTTTGAGGGCATGGTGAGAACTCAAAATTTCACCTACACAACTCAAAAAACTTCCAACATGAAAGTTGTAGATCTTGCAAAATAAAACAACATCTTACAAGGGAACTTTTTTCAAAAGATCAACCATTTATGAAGTTTTGGAAATTTTGAAGTTTAGGTCATAAACACTTAGAAATTTTTCTAAGTGTTTTAACCTAGTTTTCATCCAACTTTGGGCTCATTTTTCACAAATTTCCCAAATGATTCTGAAGAAGAAATAAACTAATGATTTGAAGTAGATGTTTAGGGCTTTCCAAATTGTGTTCAACCTTCTCCAAATTCAATTTGAGCTAGGAGTTATGCTTGTTCAAAGTTGGCCTCATGAAGTAAAATTATAGGTCATGTGCAAATTGGAACTTTGCAATTTTGTGCATTTTGCTTCATGAATGGATGCTACACGACCCATAACATGTCTGAAACAATACCATGCATTCATTTTCACCATGGCATGAAGATTGAAGAAGATTCCCAAAAGCAAGAACATGTGATTATGTAATCATTACTTTTGAGAATTTATGATAAGCAATGATTCACCAATTGGAATCTTCTCCTAAGCCAATAGAAACTTGCTACATATCAGAAATGTTCCCTAAGATCCTGCAAGATCAATGGATAGGGGAAGCTAGCCCGAAAATGCATCATTGCATTTTGGAGATTCTTTGAATTTCTTCATAGCTAAGAAACCAAACTCACTACACTAAGCAAGCTCACCACAGCCAATTGTGGTGTCGTTTTCTTTTACCTCCCCGTTTCACTTGGGAGGACGGCACGCTAGACCCTTCACGCGAAATTTGGAAGGAGAATGCGCCCGTGGTGGGATGAATTTTATTTCAGTTCTTCCTACGATATCACACGAACTTTCTTATTTGTCCTACGAGTAGGAAAGGGGAAAAAAGATCTCAACTAAACCCTAGGAGTTTGCTAAGTGTGGGGATTTCACCTAGACTAGAAATTCTGGAGTCCGGGAGGTCGGTTATACATAGGGAAGTGTTTAAACACCCTACATATCTGTAGTACTCTACAGGAACCTTCTCTGTGTCATTGTGTTTGTGTTTGCTGCTAATGATTGGGAAAGTTTCTCCTTTGTATTAGGAGAAGGAATTGAATTGGTTTGAAAAGACAGACAGACAGACTGACTGACTATTTTTGGTATTTTATTAGCTCGCTGAGATTCCTTGTGAACCTCATGCCTACATATCCCTAGTGGAAGTCAGAGCTTAATGTAGTTCGGGGAACTAACTAGGGAAATTAATGTTTTTTGGTGCCTTGCTTGAAGCTCAAGGTTGAAGCTTGGAATTAAATCTCTGTTTACAGTAAAGAGACATGAAATTATCTCTACAGAGAGGTATTTGTACTATTCTACCACAAACATTTAAAGGAGTGACAGAATAACTGAATTCATTTCATTCAAGAGGGGGACCTTACTTGTGTGTGTGCAAGTATGCCAGTCAGATGCCTCTTAAATGAAAGAAAGATGCTCGTCCAAATTAGGGAAAGTGTACAAGTCTGGGGATGTGCCAGAGCATGTCTTTCAGAGTCCTAAATGGGAGACTTTGACTGAAATTGAAATTGAAGTGTTTGTTTGTTTGAATGTGGTAGAGTAGTAAAAATATCTCTTTATAGAGATAAGCTATGTCTATCTACTGTATGAAAGATTTGACTTTAGCTGGCTTGTATGAGGCCCAAGCTTGAGGCTTTTTGATTGATTAATTAATATTATTGACTCTGGGAGATGACTCCACTGGGGATTAATTACAAGGTATTTTGTGTTCTGTACAAAGCCCAGAATTGAGGCTGACTCTACTTAGGGAGACTCTATTTGTGTGCCTTGTACAAAGCCCAAGGTTGTGGCTAACTATTGAGGATAATTGGGGTTTTTTAGACTATGACTCTAGTTAGGGAAAATATTATTTTCTGCCTTGTACAAAGCCCAAGGTTGTGGCGGACTCTTAAATGAATTAAGTATGTATGACTATATGGGGAAAGGTCCTAAGTGTTAGGAATCTTTGACACATGAAAGATATGGTTTATCTGCCTTGTACAAAGCCCAAGGTTGTGGCTACTGAGTGATGAAGAACTCACTGGGGAGACTCTATTATCTGCCTTGTACAATGCCCAAGGTTGAGGCTGACTCTTGACAGGGGAGTTTTATTGTTTGGGTGCCTTGTATGAAGCCCAAGGTTGAGGCTAACTGTTTTTGTTGGTTTTAACTCTAATGGAGATTAAAAAGACTGTTTTTCTTTTGGAAGCTAACCCTTTCCAGGGATTTTGACTCTTTTGGGGAAATTGTTACCTAAGAGAATGAAGTCTATTATTTATTTATTAATTTTGGAGGCTAACCCTTTCCAGGGAATTTAAGATTGAAAAAAAGGATGGCAGAAAGATTATCTAGTGGAGACTCTTTGTTTAAAGCCCAAGATGAAGGCTGACTCAATGCTGAGGATGACCAAAACATAGATCCTAGACTCTACTAAGGAGGATTGATGAAGATAAGGGTGACAGAGACTGTCCATGTCTCTCATTCCAAAAAATGTACTCAATGTGAGATTGAGACAAACTTAGCTTGTTTTAAGTCTGGTTTAAATTGGAAGAAACTCACCAGGGTAGGCTAAAAGGTGACTAAAGACCTGTTCCTATGTTTGTAAGAAACCTGATGGGTCCTTGTATACAAGCTCAAGAGGAAGCTGGAAATGCTTTTAAGAAGCCTGTGGGTCCTTGTACAAAGCCCAAGAGGAGGCTAATCGAGGGTCCTTGTTATAGCACAAGAGAAAGCTTATGTGGTTTTGAACTTATTTTGGCTCTAGGCAAATGGGTAAGAGGTTTCACCGGGAATAATTCCTCTTTGGGTGGATGTGTCCTATTACTTTTGGATTCTAAGGTTTTTGCCAAGATGTTTCACCGGGAATAATTCATCTTGGGGGTTTGAACTACAGATCTCTAATTAGGAAAGAGCCTTCACCGGGAAGACATTCTCAATCCTAGGTCATATTCCTATAATATATATAGTTTAACTGTCCTAAGGTTTATACTCAAACGCAGTTCTAAACTAATATATGCACAGTTTATATTTGACAGTAATTTAAATAAAGACTGTAAATTGAAAGCTTGTAAAGCCTAACCTGGATGGAGTGGAGGCCATTGAAGAAGTATGTACAGAGCCTCAACAGTATTTTTGTTGTTTTGTTGATAACAGTTGAATATATATGATAAACAGTTAATGGTTTTTGAAAACAGAAGAAGTGAAGATGGACAAAGGTCACATAGGTATCTGAAGAGTTTCACCGGGAATAATGCCCTTCAAATACCAGAAGAATGTTTTGAAAACAGAAAGAAGATTTTGAAAATACAGTTTTGAAAACAAGCTAAGAAGAGAAGGTTTTTTGGGACTTACACTCTATTAGAGGCCCAATTTAAAAAAAAGGTTTACTGTTTATGAAAACAGTTGAAAAGATACGGGGTTCTGTTGTTTGAAGACCTCGATTGTCTGTTTACTTTGAAGTTTGAACATAATTTGAATTTTGACAAAAGTCAACTTAATTGAAGTACAGACAAAATCTATACCTAATTAAGACCTAAATGATTAGGGTTTTTATCATATAATTACTCACACAATTAATTAGATTAATACAAAGTGAAAATGTATATTAAGTATTTAAGAAAATAACTTAAAACATATGATTTTAAACCTAATTAAAATATAGGAAATAAATAATATTTTTATGATTTTTTTGATTAAACACAAAATATATGTATTAAGTGACATGTGTGTGAAAAATGAAGTAAAAATGACTTGATTTGATAGATTAAATAATTAAGTGAAGTTTGTATAAAAAAAAGAAAGAAAATAAGGGGTAAAAAATTGGTTTGGCCCTAGTATGGTTCGAACCCACGCCCCTTTGGTCACACCACAAAACAATAACCAGCTGAGCTGCGCGCGCAGCTTGTTATTCAGATGCAACGAATTGTTTATATTTTAAAAAGACCCATGAGATTCAAATTTCGCGCGCCACCATCTTCGTCTTCAACCTTGAGCTCAGAAATTTTGAATTTCTAACTCCCTTGTTTCTCAACCAAATGGTGTGATGTAAACATCAATTTTGCTTGATTTTGGACGAGGAACATGGCCATGGATTCAGAATTTATTTATCTTAAGTGTAACTAACTAATTTTAGCATGAACACGAAGAACACGTAAACCCTAATTTTAAAATTAAATGATGCACAAGATGAATAAATGAATGATGATAGAGGGTTTTTAATCCTCTGATGATGCTGAACAAGATAGAATCGAGCTATTTCATAAAGAGTACTGGAATTAAGGAGCTGGAGCTTGAAAACTTACCTCTGAAAATGGAGGTCGTGAGGATGATTGAGAGCACCTGGGCTTGTATGGATGATCTGGATAGCTTCCTTGTAACCCAGTGATGCTAACTGAATGCTTATTGTGACTTGAATCCTTCTGAATTGTTCTATGGACCTCCCTCGATTTCAGCTTCAAGTGAACATGGAGGTTGTTGAATTTGGAGTTACAGATGAGCTGCAGCCATCTGGTTAGCTTCACTATGACCAGAGGAACGTGCCTGGATGCTTGGCTTTGTTTGAAACTCTTTGAATTGCTCGATGGTCCTCCAACTGCAAGTGCTCCAAAATGAACTCGATAATGGTGTTCTTCTACTTACAGAAGTGATCCAGGTGCTTGGATCACCTCAAATGAACCCCCTGAGGATGATAGAAGGCTTACTTTTCAAAGATGAGCCTTGGTTTGAAGAAATCGATTCTTCTTGCCAAAGAACTTTGAAAAACAATAAGCAAAAGGAGAGAATGAGAAAGCAAGTATTATGGTTGCTTTGGTGTGATTTTGAATGAGGAATGCCTCTATATTTATAGGCAAATGGTTCAGTACTGAAGTAGAGGAGTGAGCTTCCTTAGTGAAGTTGATTTGCTTCCTTAGTCATGAAGAAAGTTTGGAAAATATCCAAGTGCAATGATGCATTTTCGGGCTAGCTTCCCCAACCATTGATCTTGCAGGATCTTGGGGGACATTTCTGATTCAGAGGAGGGTTCCAATTGGCTAGTGAGAAGATTCCTTGATGATTCATCATTTGCCATAAATTCAAGAATGTAATCATTACTTAATCACATGGCTTGGTTTTGGAATATTCTCTTCAATCTTTATGCAATGATGGAAATTGATGCATGGTATGTTTTCAGATGCATTAGAGGTCGTGTAGCACCACTTAGTGAAGCAAGATGCACAAAATTGCAAAGTTCCAAATTGTACATGACCTATAATTTTAGTTTATGAGGCCAACTTTGGACAAGCATAACTCTTAGCTCAAATTGAATTTGGAGAAGGTTGAACACAATTTGGAAAGCCCTAAACATCTACTTTAAATCATTAGTTTATGTCTTCTTCAGAATCCTTTGGGAAATTTGTGAAAAATGAGGCCAAAGTTGGAAGAAAACTAGGTTAAAACACTTAGAAAAATTTCTAAGTGTTTATGACCTAAACTTCAAAATTTCCAAAACTTCATAAATGGTTGATCTTTTGAAAAAAGTTCCTTTGTAAGATGTTGTTTTATTTTGCAAGATCTACAACTTTCATGTTGGAAGTTTTTTGAGTTGTGTAGGTGAAATTTTGAGTTCTCACCATGCCTTCAAAAACCCTAATTCCCGACTTTTCGCTCCTTGATGAATTTCTTTGAATTTCTTTGGCCAAATGACTTTGACATCCATATATTGATGATATTGATCTTTGAAAGTCATTTTTTGACCAAAAACCTTAAAAGTCAATGATGATCCTTCACAGTTGACTTTTTCCTGACAAAGTGAATTTTTGGGTTTTTGTGTAGAAACAAGATCTTTTCCTCAAATGAATGATGTAAATGGATTATATTGAGGTAGTAGAGATCCTTGAATCATGTCTTGAGTTTTGGATTCATTCCCTGATCAAAAGTCAACCATCTTGGTGAATTAGGTCAAAACCCTAATTTGTCGACCAGGTGAAAATAATGACTGTAGACTTTGAATTGAAGTGTGATGTCCAGTAGATCTTGTAATATGAGTTATTTGAAGAAGATTGATGTCTTTGAATGACCCTCTGGGGCTTTTTAGGGTTTCCCAAATGTGATCCCTGATTTTAGTCCTTGATAGGCTCAAAACCCTAGTCTGGTGACCTGAGTAAACCTGTACTCAGATGACTGGATGTCTAATCAATCATAGATGAGAAAAATGAAGTCTTTGAGCCCCATGATTGTATTAGAGATTAGTCTTTGTTATTGATTGATCCTTTGCCTGAGCTTTCTTGTCTTTGAGCATCCTCGATTAGGTACCAGATGGAGAAATGACTGCTCTGGGTACTTGTCTTGACCTGATGAAAAATCCTGAAGATATGTCATCTCAGGGGGGTCAAAAATTAGGGTATGACAGATGCCCCTATTTAAGTTTCTTTTTATCTGGAGGGAGAGAGATTGAGATCTCGATCTCTCCTGCGTAAAAGAGACTTAAATATCAAAGAAATGCCCGAATTTTGGGCGCTCCTGAGATGTTTGTAATTGATAAAATCTTTGCATGATTTGATCCCATTGTCGCACTTGGCGGGGGATGAGGAGACGAACTCCTGCAGAAATACTTGATGTGGATTCTGGCGAATGGATGGCAATGTAGGATGCGCAATCCATCTTCTTTAACTAAGTGTTGATACTTAGAAAAGGTAAACAACTTCCCCCTTTGTTTCGGATGTCCAAATCTCGAAACTGGTCTTAGTTGTGTTTGGACGATATCTCAGATAAAGAGAAAATCTCCAAAGGTTTGTTTCCTCATCAAACTTCTCATCAGCACTTGGAGACGAGACGCCATTTGATGGTAGTAAAGAAACTTTACCATCTTCCCTTTTGACTTGACGTCTTTGAAAGAATGTCATATGGCCTCATGATCTTTTGAGGGGCTAATGACTTTGTTTTGAAGGCGGACGAACTGTTTTCGGGGTGAAAACTGCCATTCGTCAACTGATGCCTGGGGAATCAACGAACTGTTTTCCTAAGAGGGAAACTGCCATTCATCGACTCTGTGGGGAGTTAAGCATCCCAGAAACAGACAAACTGTTTGAAGAAACTGCCATTTGTCGATCTCTTGAGTATTTAGCAGACAAACTGTCTTTTCTTGGGAAAAGACTGCCATTTGCCAATTGCTAGGGGAGCAAACTGTCTTCTACTGGGAGAGACTGCCATTTGTCGACCTTTGTTATGATAAAGTGAGCAAACTGTCTTCTGCTGAAAGAGACTGCCATTTGCTGACTCCTGGGGAAACAAACTGTCTTCTACTGGGAGAGACTGCCATTTGTAGACCCTGCTGTGAGAAAGTGAGCAAACTGTCTTCTGCTGAAAGAGACTGCCATTTGCTGACTCCTGGGGAAACAAACTGTCTTCTACTGAAAGAGACTGCCATTTGTAGACCCTGCTGGGAGAAAGTGAGCAAACTGTCTTCTGCTGAAAGAGACTGCCATTTGCTGACTCCTGGGGAAACAAACTGTCTTCTACTGAAAGAGACTGCCATTTGTTGACCCTGCTGTGAGAAAGTGAGCAAACTGTCTTCTGCTGAAAGAGACTGCCATTTGCTGACTCCTGGGGAAACAAACTGTCTTCTACTGGGAGAGACTGCCATTTGTAGACCCTGCTGTGAGAAAGTGAGCAAACTGTCTTCTGCTGAAAGAGACTGCCATTTGCTGACTCCTGGGGAAACAAACTGTCTTCTACTGAAAGAGACTGCCATATGTAGACCCTGCTGTGAGAAAGTGAGCAAACTGTCTTCTGCTGAAAGAGACTGCCATTTGCTGACTCCTGGGGAAACAAACTGTCTTCTACTGAAAGAGACTGCCATTTGTTGACCCTGCTGTGAGAAAGTGAGCAAACTGTCTTCTGCTGAAAGAGACTGCCATTTGCTGACTCTGTTGGAGAATCTGAACTATCTTCTGGACGAAGACTATCATTCACTGACTCCGCTGGGGAATCATTTGTCGATCTGCTGGGAGATTCTGAATTTTCCTTTGACAGGAAGTGGCACCTCTTGACCCTGCTGGGGAAATACCAAACCTGTAGGGAGTTCTGGAATGTGAAGCAGACTATCTTATCTGAAGAAGACTGTCGAATGTCGCTCTGCAGGAGATTTTCGGCTGAGGAATTCCAAAAGTGAACAAACTATCTCTTTGAGGGAGACTACCATTTATTGACTTGTTAGGGGAAATCTCTCTACATGGATCATTGTCTTGAAGGAAAAAGTTTCTCCGGAACTTGCAGGGGAAACTTGAGTTCATGCCCTCATGACTCGGGCATTCTCATGATTAAAAGCCTTAATTTGACTATGCAGTTGTGATGTAATGTATGCATGAATATTATGACAATTATAAAATGTAAAGTGAATGTGAATAGAATTGTCGCGGATGTGAAATCCTATGATACGACTGAAATTCTTGTGGATCAGAAGATGTCCTCTTCTTGGAGTTCGAACTCTGTTGGGAGTACCTGGCTATCAGTTGTCCGCTGTCCGAAGTGAGTAATATGAATTGAAGTAAAGATCCGTCATCGGGAGATGTTCGCAAAGCGACCTCATGGGGAAATATCGGTTCCCGGAGTCTCAACCGTTCTCGGAGCAACTATTTGCATTCTTCCTATTGTTTGTAAACCTTAGGAAGAAATTTCACCTTTATTTTTGCAAGTAAATTCATTTTTATTTTATGAAAACATTTGTTTCAAGAAAATGACTGTTTAAACTAAAAATGCATTCTAAGAAACTGAAAAAGACTAGATTGCAAAGGAAAAGCACAAGGCTCAAATTATTATATATGGAATGGTAATCAGCCAAATGCTTGATTCCATGGAGTATTTACAAAGTTGGAAATTGGTAATTTTCGGGAAAAGGGCTACGATGAAACGTGACGACCGTTATCTTTCCCTTCCACTCCGAGTTGTGCTGTATTCGTGCTTCGTAGAAGATGACCTACTGCTGATGAATACTCCGCTATGGATTTTGAATGATCAAGTTTGTCCTGAACACAGTTACTTGCCATATATCCCTAACTTTTGCGTAAACTACCCCTTTCGGGTTTTAAGTTTACCGGGATTGATTATTTATTTTTTTATGTCTCTAACTTTTGCCTGAATCGCCCTTTCGGGTTTTCGATTCACCGAGACGCTCTTTTTTGCCTAAGCCGCTCTTTGCGAGTTTTCAACTTAGCGAGCTGTTCTTTTTGTTTATTTAGGCGAAGTATTTCTTGACTGCGTCGACGTTCACAGGACGGGTGAATTCTTCTCCATCCATAGTCGTGAGTATTAAGGCTCCTCCTGAGAAAGCTCTCTTGACCACGTAGGGGCCGTCATAATTGGGAGTCCATTTCCCTCTCGAATCTGTGAGAAAAGATTGAATCTTTTTGAGTACAAGGTCGCCTTCTTTGATTGTGCGAGGTCGAACCTTTTTGTCGAAAGCTTTCTTCATTCTTTGTTGATATAGCTGTCCGTGGCATAAAGCTGTCATGCGCTTTTCTTCGATTAAGTTCAATTCATCGAATCTGCTTTGACACCACTCGGCTTCTGTTAATTTTGCTTCCATCAAGACTCTCATTGATGGAATCTCAACCTCTATAGGTAGGACTGCCTCCATGCCATATACAAGGGAGAAAGGAGTTGCTCCAGTCGAAGTACGTACTGATGTACGGTAACCATGAAGAGCATACGGGAGCATTTCATGCCAATCTTTGTAAGTGATGACCATCTTCTGAATGATTTTCTTGATGTTTTTGTTAGCTGCTTCTACAGCTCCATTCATCTTTGGTCTGTAAGGAGATGAGTTGTGATGTTCAATCTTGAATTCTTCACAAAGCTCCTTCATCATTTTGTTATTCAAATTTGACCCATTGTCAGTGATTATCTTGCTAGGAATGCCGTAGCGACAGATGATGTGATTCTTGATAAACCTGACGACAACTTGTCTTGTAACGTTTGCATATGAAGCTGCTTCAACCCATTTGGTAAAATAGTCTATGGCTACCAAGATGAAGCGATGTCCGTTGGACGCTTTTGGTTCGATCATTCCA